>NC_041218.1:50192667-50304694 GCF_002837175.3 Physeter macrocephalus
TCCGCGGCACGTGGGATCTTCCCGGACCGGGGCACGAACCCGTGTCCCCTCCATCGGCAGGCAGATTCTCAACCACTGTGCCACCAGGGAAGCCCTAACCCTGGTCTTATTATTGATATTTAAGCCTGAAAGAACTGTCCTTGGGAATAAACTAATTTCTCTCAATCTTTACATTCCTTCATTTGTGTTATACGTGGACACATTCTGGAAGGAAAACAGGGAGGAAGGAAGGAAGGAAGGGAAGAAGGAAATGAAGGAAGGAAGAAAGGCAGGGGAGGGAGAGGAGAAGAAGGGAGGAGGACCGGATTGAGATGGCTGGACTGTACTAAAATTCTTATTTTTTAAATTACTTTCCATCACATTAGAATAATAATGCCCAATGTTCAATAAATTACGCCCAACATAATTTCCTGGACCTTACAGTTTCTAGAAAACCTAGGTCAGAAGAGGTTGCTCAGAGTCAGGTCAGCTGGGTCTCAGAGCTGGAGGGAAGCAATGGCTGAAGAGCTATAGGGCCCCTTACTGCATAAGTATCTCCCCACCAGCATCACAGAGACCAACTCTCACCTCCACACTTGCAATAGGCCCTCCACTCCCTGATAGCATCAACAGCACAGGTTGCACAAAAGCTCAGCCATTTCCCACTTCAAGGCCAGGTGTGCCAAGGAAAGGAGCTTTCATTCACTCAAATCTGTCCGAAAAGGTGAGGCCTGGATCCCCCTCCTCCAGCATCTAAGCACACACACACACACACACACACACACACACACACACACACACACACGCACACACATTTATCCTAGATTCAGTATGTCTAAAGGTTTGGATTATATGCTCTAGAAGCTACATGGTTATTGAAAGGCTTCATGAAGGTGTTGCAATGGAGGTTCAAGGCAGCCTTGAGAAGGTGTTCATGACCCGGCTGGCCAGAAGGCCAAAATGAAGAGAAAGTCCCCCATCCTGCTCCCCTGGCTCTCTAGAACCCTACAAAGATCATTTCAAGCAAAGTACTCCACTCTTTTTCCCAGAAATGCCTGCTTCACCGAGGCCTAAACTGGTAGTTCTCCACAGGGGGTGATTATGGCCCCAGGGGACATTTGGCAAAGTCTGGAGACATTTTTTTTAAACATCTTTATTGGAGTATAATTGCTTTACAATGGTGTGTTAGTTTCTGCTTTATAACAAAGTGAATCAGCTATACATATTTTTGATGGTCATAACTGCGGTAGGGGCTACTGGCATCTATGGCTAGAGGCCAGAGATGCTGCCAAACATTCTACATTGCACAGGACACCCTCCACAGCAAAGAATATTCCAGCTCCAAATGTCAGTAGTGCCTAGACTGAGAGATCCGGACCTAAACCAAACTCTCCCTGCATTGGAGGAAGTAATCCCTCAGAACTCCTCCAGCTAGTTAAGCAGAGAGCAAATTGGAGCATGGGGCTGGGGGTGGGGGAGGGAGCCCAAGAGAACCCTTTCTCAGGCCCAACACTAAGAATGGGGAGGTCCCAGCAGACTCCATCCTCCTCCTGCTTCTGCTTCCAGAACACAGAATCCTGGCATCTGAAAAGATTAAATAAAACCCATGATTCCCAGCCCCTCAGGCTGCATAACCCTGCCCCTCATCTCCTATTTCCCTCTTGCACCCCTCACTCTTGGAGCACAGTTGGAAATTCAAATTGCAATCTTTACTGTCCAGCTCTCAAAGGCTCGGCCTGCTTCCTCTCCTAGAGACAAAGTCTCCTCAACGTCCTGCCTCCCTTTGAGAGGATACCCCAAACCCTGCCTCTTTCACCAACTGTAAGTTTTTCTTCCCCACCTCCCTCTACCCCGCCTTCTCTCTCTAATTAAACCACATCCAGGGTGTTGGGAGGGAAGGGGAAAGGATTCTGAAGACTTCCGTGCTGCAGGTTCTGGGGGCCTACAGCCTCATGTTTTTTGTGAGGTGCCAGCCACGCTGTGATCATTAAACCCCACCGTGATGGGGGATTTTCTTATTGCTGTTACCCTGGGAGCTACATCTTGTTTATCAGACTCGTTTTAATTCAGCTTGGTCAGGTTCCAAGTGTTGACGTGGAGATTAAAGGCACCTGAAGAATCCAATTAGCTGCCTAGTCTTCTTTAAGCCAAAAAATCAGGTCACAAACTAGATCAAAGTGAAATTATTTCTCGACAGCTCCGTTCATTAAGGGGAGGGCGGGAGCTCACACTGCTAAGCTGGGCTCATTACGGGGATTGGCATTTTAAATACAGTATCTCCCCCAAATTACATGTTTCAGAGGTCGCAGGGAGAAACCGAGATTATCTTATGTGTAGTCTCTCTTTGGCTAATAGAAAACAGAAAGCCGAAGAACGAGCATACAACTTCTAGGAAAAGACTTAAACAAGGCCCCAATTTTCCCGGGCCGGAAAACCAAATCTGGAAAGTGGAATTTGCAACAATCACTCCCAGCCAGAGAATTCCTCCTCCGGGCAATCTAGAGAGCTGAGAAATCTAAGTTTTCCAGGTGGCCTATATTCACCCATTTTCTTGAGAGCCCACCCTTTTCCCTGGCTGGGTGCAGCTGCAAGGGAGGCCCCCTGGCAGCCCAGCCCAGCCTTCCCCCAGCCCCAGGACCCAGGCAGCCTTTGAAGAGAAACCACTCACCATTTCTGGATTCTGGGTCCCAGGCAGAGTCACTTCCAAGAGCAAGAAACTCCCCTTGGGCCTTTCTGTGTTTCTATGGGCTCTTTTGAGGGGCTGGAGAACAGAGGAGGAGGAGAGCAAGGAAGGCCCTGATCAGATTCACTTCCCAGAGGGAGGATCAAATATTGAATTGCTGTGAGGGCATTTAGAAACCCTCAACTCTACGGGAGAGAAAGAGAGACAGAAAAATTACATTTAAGAGAGCAGTAACGAGACACATGCCCTTCTTCTGTGAGCACTGATTTTGAACTAAGTTAGGAAATCAACAGAAACAGCGGCTTCCCACCCCCACCCCTGTTCCCTTCTGCTTGCAAAATTCTGCTTAGCTGCTCAGGCAACCAGGAAATCTGGGTTAGAAGATGGCATCTTTTAGGCCCTCCAGGCACAAGCTTGTGGGACACTGAAAGTGGTTAAGTTTGTGAGGGTTTTTTTGAGGGGGGTGGGGGAGTAGGATGTGGCCACTTCTGGAGTCTCTGAAATCTGAACCACTAGCAAGACCCCTCCTCAAACTTCCCAGTCTCTCCATCCCATCCAAGTAGAACCTGAGAACAAAGCCACTTGCACCTGGAGGCCTGACCCCCTTGAGTGGGGTAAAGATAGGAGAGAGAAAGGGAGACACAAGGGGAAGGAGGAACAACTAGACGGAGTCTGAAAGCTTCAATCTGCACCTCCTGCCAGGTCTGGCTGTCCCCAGATTTCTAGCTGCTGCATAACTAGCCTACTGCCTCCTCCAAGTCTGGGAACCTCCTCCAAGTCTGGCAAATTCATTTCGTGGAGGCATCCAAGGCATGGTGTTTGCTTTGGGGTTGTAGCCACCCAGGACCCCCACTAGGCTTTCCTTCTCCCTTTCATCCCCCTTAGCTGGAGCCTGCACCCGAAGGGGAGAGGCTGGGAGCTCACATCTCAGGGAGCCTCCCTCAACACTGGTAGATCTAAGGACACCGACCCCTGAGCCCAAGTCACTGTAGCCCAAAGGGATTCTCCTTGGATGATGCATTTGAAGCAGAAACAAATCATGTCTGGTGGGTTTTGTTTTTCTGCTCTGTGTGAGTATTTCCCTTCCTGGGATTATGGGATTATGTCATCCTCCCCGGATCCTTCCACACCCGCCTAGCCTATTCTCCATGCCCTGGGGCCAGGGGGTTGGCAGGGGCAACAGCGCTGCCAGGCCTCAGAAAATGCACCCTGGATCCTACACCGATTTTCTTACGTGTCCCACAACATGGAATGAACGCCCAATGTTTACGTTTTGTTTTGTTTGAAATCAGCGGCCAAAAGTGAGTTTCAAACTCCGGTCGTTTCCTAAGGAGAAATGAGAGGACACAGGTCCGCGGCGGAAGGTTGCACTAATGGGACCCCGGACCCAGTGATTCCCGTAGGGAGTCTGCCGGCCTCCAGCAAAGAGGAGCCTGGCGCAGCCGCCCCAGACCCGCCTCCCAAGGCCCGCGCTCCAGGGGTTTCGCGTCCGGGGATCGCGGAGCCAGAGATGCGCCCCGCCTGGCACTCGGGCCAGAGCCGCGTCTGCTCCACACCGCGGCCTTGTTTTTGTCCTAAAAGCCTGAGCTGAAACAGAAATCTGGGGAGTCGGGAGCTGTTGTTGGTTTGCAAACGTACGCCTTGGTCCCTCAGGGGGCTGGTCCCCGTCCTGGACTGCTGTTGTCCCTTCGCTGGTCACTCTCGCTCGGCTGGCGGAGCCGCTGCCTGAATATGGGGACCGAGATGTACGTGTCGCGCGGTGGGAGGTGCCAGCGCAGGACCTTACAAGTTTCCCGGAGAGCGCCTGGCGCCGCACGCCCAACCTCCGCCGGGTGGAGTGGGTGCGCGGACGGGCCGGCCCGGGGGCTGGAGGCGGGGTTCCCCCATCCCAGCTGTTCCCTCGGCCTCTCAGCACCCGGGACCCAAAAGAGCCAGTTCACCCCGGGTCGGCCCAATGCTAGCCGACCCCGCACCCCTCCCCAGTAAGGGCTCGCGGGCCCAGGGCCTCGGCCCAGCGTTCGCATTTGCAGCCGGAGCCGCCTCGCAGTGGGCTTGCGGGTGTGCCGATCGCGGCCTGATGAGGAGGTGCGGAGGGAAGAGACCCGAACGGCCGGGAAGAGCGGGAGTGATCGCTCCTGCCCAAGCCGGGGGCTGCCTGGGGCCGTCAGGGACCCGGGCCACAAGCCCAGCCGCCTCCGCTGCCAGGCCCGCGCGCCAGGCCCGGCCTCCGAGGGCCGCGGGTTCCGCACGCCCGCGCCGGCTGCTCCGGGCTCTCCTCTGCCGGCGCCTTCTCTCTGGCGAGCCCCTGAACCTGGCACAGACGCCGCCCAATAGACACTTCGAACAATACGGGAGAAAACGAAAGGAAGAAAGCAGTTTGCCCGCGTAAACGCCACGAGTCACTCTCCAGGTTTTCCTGGCGTCTCGTAAAGGTGGCCGGGGCCGTTTACAGTAAGAGCAGAATACTGTTTGCGACTGTACGACATAATTATCTCCAGACTTGCCTCTCCCCCCGCCCCCAGCTAGGGTTTTCACCAGCGAAAGCGGCTAATGCATTTGCACACATTAAACATCTTGAACGCATAATTACAGGCTGCAGACAGGCTGAACAATAAAATATCTCGGCTCGATATTTTTGGAAGCCTTTTGCGACTGTGCCTGGAATAAACAACAACCGCTTTCTCTATCCTCGGCCATCTCGCTGCGGCCACCGTAATTTCAGAACACCCCACTCCACCCCCTCTAGTGCTTTTGAGAAAAGGTGTCGGGTGGGGGGGCGGTACAGGCGGGAGGGTGCAGCCTTCTGGAGGGGTCTCCCGGGACGAGGGTTCTCCCAGGACGCAAGCTCTGCTCCAGGGTGCAGGGTGCCTGGGCAGGGGTGACTGGGATAAGGAGAAGAAAATAGGTTCCGAGCCCCAGAGGCTGCTTTCCTCATTAGAGGGGCACAAGTGGGGCCCTCTAGGCCTTACAGCCTCTGGGCACTGCCCTCTGCATCCTCTCCCTACTCAAAGGCTAAAAATTTTGAAGAAGGAGCTGGCTTATCACATTCCTGCCTCATAACCACCCTGAGAAGGGCGTCTTTAGACTGGGTTGGTTCCTGTTACCTGAGAAATCTGGAAAAGAAAGAGTTCCCTATTGAAGCAGCCAGATTGGGAGGAGGAAGCTGGGAGTGGTTATTTTCTCCCACGGAGACCAGGGACGCTCTAGCTTCCCTTGAGGCTTAGTTGCAGTGTCTGTAAAATGGAGATCATTATAATAACTTCAGGACCTACTTCGCAGGTTGTTATAAGGAAGCACTCAAAAAATTTTTTTATTGCCGTGTAACTTACATATATAGCAAAGCATAAAAATCTTAAGCACCCAGCTCACTGAATTTTTATATGTGTATACACTTGTGTAACTACTGCCCAGATCAAGATATAGAGCATTACCAACCCCCAAAAGGCTCCACGAAGAAGCACTTTTAAAACTAAGTTTAGTCAGTGATAATATTATTGTCTCTAACTCAAGAAGTCAACACCCCAGTCAAGTATGTGGAGCTTCTTGACCCTTAGAGACAAAAATTGACAAACCAAATATACACGGAAAAGATATTTACTATCCACACCATGGTTAGGGGCTGTAAGGACTCTGAACTGAAGGAGCATAGAGGGGCTTTGTCGACAAACCCTCAGGCACTCAGGGGTTGGGGGAAAATTGAAGATAAGGCTTTAATTCGTTTTGAGACAGTGGGGTTCTCCTGTTGCTGTAAATAGCTGGGGTTCTATATCCTGGGCTGGCATGTTCACTTCCAGGTCAGGGCAAGCCCAGCAGAGAAAAGCCTGAGAACCTCTCCCAGGGGATGAGAATCTGAGTGGGTGCCTGTAGGGCTGAGGTCTAAGTTTTGGGGTGCCTTATTTCAATGTCTCCTCTGAATCCAAATCTGGTTTGATATGTGGAGGGAATTTCCTATGATGTTTGGCCATGAGATAAACAGCGCACCCTATTTCTTGACAAGTGCTACCCCACTGGCTAGCACATGAAATTTGTGCAAATTACAAACAATACAAAAAAAGTGAATTCTCCATCTGACCCTCTGACCCCCAGTTCACCCCAGAGGAAGCCACTGTTATTGGTGGCTTGACTATCCTTCCAGCCCTTATTACTCACCCCCTTTTTTAAACCACACTGGTAGCCTTCAATATACATTCTGCCCTGGCCTTGGATTTGTTTTCCTAAATAACTGTCCAAGACAATTCTCCATGACACGGATATTGGTTCAGAAAGTTATATTCAGCCCTGGTGACTCAATCCAGCTGACCATTCAAGCTAACTTTGTGTAGCCTGGCATGGGGGAAGGGCCTGGGTTCTAGATCCAGAAGTACCTCTCAAGGGCTTGGCAACCTTAAAAACAATCATCTAATTTGGCTGCACCATCCATCATTACCAGCAACACCCCTCTCTCCTTGAGCGACCAGAACCATGCTGGGGGAAATAATCAAGGCACTGACCATGACTTTGGACCTACAACTATTCTTTGGAGTCAGGGGAAATTGGAAGCGCCTTTTGGAAGTTTTAACTCTTCTGTCTAGTAGCTATAAAAACTGTGCTCGGGTCATTAGCCCACCCTGGGTGTCTGCCTCCGATCCCATTTCCTCAGTCCTCCTTGGGGCACAGTGGGATGGCCCTGGCCCTGGCCCCCCACCCAGGCCTGGGTAGAGGCAGGAGGGCACAGTGAGGGCCTCAGCCCCAGACCTTGGACCGTGCAGTGTCTGCCAGGAGACGTCGGAGGAAACGCGTTTACCACCTGGGCGACCTTGACTGCAGCCGATTAAAGTTTAATCCGAGGTGTGTACTCAGCCTTGCCATGTTATTTAAACACATCAAAGGTCATAAAAAGATTCCAATGCCGTGAGCGGGTCCGAAGCGGGCCCATAGGGAGCCGGCGCTTAATTCTGAATTCGCTTAATTCTGAATTCGCTTAATTCCAGAGCCAGAATTTGGAGCACGGGGCGGGGCAGGGGCCATAAGAAAGAAAGAAAAAGGTTTGCTTTCCCAGCGGAACTCCAGACTTCAAAAAGCGACGGGGGAAATCGAGTCTCGGGCACCGGGAACAGACAACGCCCTTCAATTCCGATTAACTGGGAAGACATCTAGTGGGAAGAGGTCGCAACTGCAGCGGCGCCTTGCGAGCATCCTCGGCCTCTGCCTGCCGCGACCGTGACTGCCGCTAAACTGTGCGGGGGTGGGAGGGCCTGAAAGAGAAGACCCTTCCTCCCCGGCCGCCCCTTCGAAGCATGCGGCTGCCTCGGTGTTCCCGGGCCAGGGCAGGGATCCCACTCAGGACCGAGGCACTATTTCCACCTCAGAGAGGAAAGGTCTAGCTCTCATTGGCTTTCCTCTCTCCAGGCTGGGGTCCTGGTCAGCCAACGGAGGGCATTTGGGCCCAGGATCCTCAGATATCCGTTCAACTCTTCCTGGAAATCCTGAACCCAGAGCCAGCAGAGTGCTGGAGCGACATATGTGGTTTCTCCTCCAGGGTACCGAGTGACTCTGGGAACCAAAAGATCGCTGCAGAATTCAGGTGAGGCAAATGCCCTGAAGCCCATCCCACCCGGTGGTCTGCTTTGAGCCCTCGCCACCTGCGGGCTGGTGTTGGCCAGGCACACTGCAAAGCTGTAGGAGCCCAGCTTCCCACGGTGCACAGGTGTGTTTTCACTGCATCTCTGTTGCAGAGCCATTGGACCTTGCCCTGTCTTCTTTCTCTTGCCCAGACTGTCTCATTTCTATGGAGGACTGGGTGCCTTTCACAACCCTGGGAGAATGGGCCCCGCCATGGAATGCCGTCTCTTACATTAGCTCTCCCAGCTGCACCAGCACCTCTTCCTAACCTGGAGGTGGGCGGAAAGATAGGTGGATTCTGTTGCAGGCCTCCCCATCTGCCTCAGAGATGCCAATTGTAGCTTCTCTCTTGGCTGCCTTCACCTGTTTAAAAGCAGGGTCTTCTCCTCGGGCCCTCACGGCTGACCACTTTGGCTGGATCTAACTTTTCCCTCTTGTTCCATTGACTGTGGCACTACATCATCTAAGAATTATCAGGGAGGAAGAGCAGTGCCAGGATGCCTTCTGATGATACAGAAGGCCAAGGGATACGTATGTGCCACATTTCAATGTGTGAATCCCAGGACTTCATGGATCCACGACTGGGCCCCCCAAGAGTGGGCCTGCGGACCCGCTGATAGACCCTCCAGGCCCTCTGGGGTGGGGCCTGAAGGGGCTAGTGATGATTGCTGAGAGTTGCCCTCGATAGGAGGACTCCACCTTATGCTCAGTCCAGGGCTGTCAGAAGTGGCCTCCTCCCTCCTCCTTTTGTCCATCAAGTTGCCTTCTCCACACCTACCCATACTCCGGGGCTTAAACATTCCCTGATTCTCAAAGGAGGGCTCAGGGAATCCTGTTCTTTTGCTTTGTGTTATCCTACTCCCCCCGAAATGAAAGGAACTGGAAACAGTGGATAAGACAATTGTAGGCAAACGATTTGAAGCCCTTCACCAAGATGTTAGCCAGCCCTGTCAACACTGAAGTCATCCCCAAAGGAGTATAAGGTGTATGGTCCCTTGTGCCCTCTCCTCTTCATACCTCTTAGCCGGGTGAATCTCGTTCCTCAGGTAGAGAGACTCCCTTCGGTTTTATTGAGCCCGATACAGACCATGAGAGCAGCAGTGAGTGGAGTGGGGTGAGGGGGAAAGGACTGCTCCTGGTTTAACCAGCTTTAACTTCAGGGAATGAAAAACTGAGACTTGGGTCCTGTTGAAAATGAACTTGGGATGCAAGGGCCTGACACAATCTGGGTCCCACACAAGCTCAACGGGCTGTGTGCTTGGAACAGAGCTGACCCCTCACTCCCCTGCATCTACCTGAACAACCCAGAAAGCCCCCTCCCAGCCCACCTGGCTAAGCCAGCACTGGACCCATGGCTGGATCCCCAAGCCCCAGCCAGCCCCGCTCTGCTCTGCTCCCAGCTCGGGTCCCTGGGGATGTCTATTCCTCTGGGTGACAAACGAGTCTGTTTGCTCTCAGTGACATCAAATTACTTTGCACCAGCCAAGGGTCCCATGACCCGACATAACCCCACATTAGGTCCTAGAAATGTAAAGAAATATGGCCTTTTTAAAAGTGGCTGAGAGCACGTAATTGCTAGCAGGCTCGAGGGGTTGTCCCAAGTATGGCTCAAGACCTATGCTGGGGCAGCGGATACCAGCCAGAATTCCTTGCTCCGGCTCTCTATGGGCAGAAGTTCATGCTCACATTTAACTCTGGACTCCAATCGGTTTTTCAAACTTCAGATTATTTTTGTGCCGTTAAAGAAATCGCAGGGAGACCTGCAGCCTAAGCGTCCCCTCCACCCCAGCAGCACCCACCCCCCACCAGGCAGGCTTTCTCGGAGAACAGGCTTCCGCAGAGAATGGGTTTCTGTGGAGCTTTAAAAACACGGGCCTGACTTGGGCTACATGGCTTGACTTTTTAACGGGAGTTATGGTTTCCTTACTTTTTATTTTGCACCCTCCCGTCTCCCCTTTCCTCTTTGTCTCCCAGCTTTGCTGCGGTATGTCTCTCGTCCCTTCTCCCTCTTCCTCCGAATCTTCCCACTTCTGCAGTCTCGACCCGTGAGGATGACCCAAACCATAATCCCCGTGGTGAACTCCATCCTGGAATCAGGAGACCAGGGACCCTTGAAAGAGCTGCCCAGATCCCTGGTAGGGGCTGACCTTGCTGCAGCTCCACAGGCTGCAGGGGAGGGACTCGAGGCCAATGTCTCCAGGGGCTTCCGCTGGGTGTAGTTGGAGTGGTCAGAAAGTTACATAAAATCTGTGCACATAATTTCTCCTTTTGCTTAATTTACACATCTCTTATGAGTTTAGCCAAAAAGATCTTTTCTACTGTGATGAGCAGTTATTTTAGCATATATCTTAGTATATATTATGAGCATAAAAGCATCCCAGGGTCAAAGTGTCCCGGATATTTAACAACTCCTCAAAAAAATTAATTAAGGAGACATAAACAATCCAAATGCAAAATAACCCAACACTCTGTCACAGAAAGGATGACCAGTATCCACTCAGACAAGTAGGATTCGAATTTATTAAGTAGCTGGCTGGTGTAGAATTTGTCAGATTCAACGGTTTGCTATTTTCCATTTTTTGCTTTCTAAAATTGCCAAGGCTTTAGTTAAATCACGCTTCAGAGGAGGATCATACTCATTGTCAATTAGACCACTGAATTAAAACAAAGCAAGCCATAACACCTTTAGTCATTCTTTTAAAAAATATTTTACTGCTGAGGAGTTTTTTTAAATACATAGAATTGCATTTGTTTTTGAAAACTGTGGTTACTGCAATGATATATCAACCCAGCACAAACTTTCCCTTCCTAGATTAATCAGTAGAAGTCTCTCTTTGCTTTCTACAAGGGGAGGAGGTGTGTTGAAATGGGAAATGATTATTTGTCCAATAAGAGGGAAATAGATGTCAATTTAGGACATAGAAAGGACTGAGGCATGGTTTTCATCTCTCCTCCCAAATCCTGATGCAGCAGTAGAAATCTTCAATTAAAGGACGACACGCTCATGGTAAAGGGTAACATGTGTCTCACTCATACATATGTATTCTTGATGAAGAGACACATAAAATTTCAGGCGAGATGCCCAACGCACCACTCTCCTTTTTTGTCCAGATTTCTCTTGGGTGGACCCTCAAGTTCTTTCTAGATTGTAATCAGAAAAATTCAAGTTCAAACACACTGACCTCTTACCCTCAGACATAGGAAGGATTCCTTTTATTGAGCAATTTTGCTTAACCTTGAAATTTATCTTCAAAATCCTATGTTGGAAGTGAAATGATGTGATGCCTGGGATTTACTTTAAAATACTCCAGGGGAAAAAAAAGAGTGGAAGTGGACAATGAAACATGAAAGACTAAATGATAATAATGGTTGAAACTAAGAGTTGTTTGGGTATATAGGGGTCCGTTGTACTTTTGTGTGTGTTTGGAAAGTTCCATAATAAAAAGATTTTTAAAAAAATATTGTGCTAGGCAAAGGTGGAAAAATGATCCCTGCCAGGGGGTCAAATAAAAACGTAGTCCGCCGGGTAGCACCTGGAGTTACCCTTTTAATCTTCGTTTTCCAAAAACGGTAAACGACCTTGCTCCCTTTTTCATTTCTCTGGAATCAGCCAGCCATCCCCATGCTTTCTTTCCGGCAAGCTCACTTTCCCAACCCATAAACTGAGCATCCAAACCCGAGGTTGGGGGCTGATTAATGGAGCTTCCGTACTCAGCTCCTCTGACCAGAGTGTAAATACCCATAAAAACTAATATCAAAAGTTTTTATTGAGCTGCTTCGTTTCCCTGAGCGTTGGGGCGAGCGGGGCCAGGGCAGCGGTACAAAGGAGCGGCAGCTGCGCCACGAGCAACGTCGGCGCTTCTGATCGGCTCAGCGCGGGTCCCCAGAGCCAGCCAGAGTTTCTGGGGAGAACACCCGAACCAGGTAAATGCCAATCGGGGGCTTGCCTTCCACTGGGGACAGGTGTATTTGCAAAACCGCGGGGGAGGGAATGGTGAGTGGTTGGAAAAATCAGCAAGGGTAGGAAGACGCCAGCCACCCCGAAATATGTCACCAGACTGGTCCGACAGGGTGAACTATTCTTCCTCAAGACTTGGTATGATGCCTGTATTTCACCCACAGGACTTTGGATGTCCGCGTTCACTGGGTGTGTGCGCTCATTTGATGCGTGAATCTGTGTGTGCACACACATCGTTACGATTAGGGCATATAACCTGCACGTAAAAGTCTGATCACACCTCTCGGTTCTCTGTTCCGAGTTCCCCTTTCTCGTGGCTGCGCTGGTGAGTTTTCTTCCCTTAGCTGCTCTATGCATTAAGAATCTGCCACCCGGGTCAGGGACGTGGGAGTCTTTGGGGAGAGACGGACTTACGCGGGCCCAGGCCCAGGCCGCGTGGCCGCCTGCACCGGTTTCTCGGCAAGAAAGCGGTGGGCTCCGCGGGGCCAGGCTTACGTCCAAGCCCCCTATTTCCTTCAAATCTTCGAATGTCTTCGGTGTATTTGTTGACATAATGAATCCACAGCCCCCAGAGCTGGTTTCCTGTTTTGTTGCGGGCCCGAACATCAAGCTAGGATGGGGGTGGAAGCCGGCAGTTGGGACTCCTCTTGGGTTGTGGCAGGGACAAACAGACAGCGTCGGGACAGAGATCTCTCGCCCTTTTCACGCCGCAGCCTCCCAGAAATCCTCGGCCTTCCTGCGCTCTCCCGGCGCCCCGGCGGAGTGACGGGAAGCTCACTCCCTGGGTGGCGTGGGCCCCACAGTCCTGTGGACGGGTACCCTGGCCGGCCCACTGAAGACTGCGAGAAGGCGCTTCCTCCCTCTGAGGAGCGCTTCTCTGAGTTCCCTCTGCTTCTAACGCAGGCTCCCACCCTTTAAGTGGAGGCTGAATTTCCAGGTCCTGTTAACAGTAGAGCGGCGGCAGCACGGCGGCAGCACCGTCGGGGCAGGCAGCACTCCCCTCACCATCACTGCCTCCGCCGCCACTGGAGGAATCACCCAGGCCTCCCTGAGCCCGAGGGCCGCTGGTCTCAGAGGCGAGAACGCACCCTTCACTCCAAGTTTGCGCCAAGCTTGCGGAGTCTGGGCACCGCTGGCTGGCACTGTGCAGAGGGGCTTGCTCCTCAAGGGAGCCTGGGACCTGGGCCTGGTTGTTCTAAAAGGGGAGACGCCCCTATTCCTGCTCAAGGACTTGCTGTGAGAAGTACCACAGGGCAGGGCTGGAAGTGGGGTCCTTTCTGAAGCTCTGTGCACTGGTGGCCTTGAAGGCCTGGTACCAGAAGGAACACACCAGGCAGAGGAAGAGCTGCTCCTCCAAAAACTCACTGTCCTCAAAATCCACAGGATGAGGGCATCTTTCAAGACAAAGTGGGGGGGTCTTCGTGGATCTTCCTGATCTTGCACATCCTCCCATTTTCACCACGTTAGCGTTTGACTTCCCACAGTCCAAAACTGTCCCTACAGCCTTGGGCCTTGTGCTGCCTTCAAATGCCAAAAAAAAAAAAAAAAAAAAAAAAAGAAAAGAAAAAGAAAAAAAAACGAAAGAAAGAAAGAAAAGAAAAAAAATCTAGAACAAAAGCTTCAGCAAGTGACTCAGGAGGGGCCATTTCTCTGCCTACTGGCCAGCGCTGGCCCAAATTTCTTCAGAACCTACCCTTTCTCCTTAAGAACGATTACAGCTTCCACCCTGGTGGGGAAACATAAAGCCCACCATGAACAAAGCTGTCCCTCAACTGCATCTGTCCCAAACAGTCTGGTTGACTAGAGTTTTGGAAGTGCTATCCTGTTCTGGTGTTGCCCCCTTTCTCTCTTTCTTTCTCTCTTAGCTAGCCTCAGCTTCTCAGCCATTTCCCCGTCTGGATCTTTCTTCCTTTGCCATTATCTCTGAGCCCCTACCCCTCCTGCAATGGGAGAGAGAGGGTTAAGATGTTCTGCAAATGCAGCTCGTAAAGCTGCTTGGATACATTAGAAACACATGAATATCCTGAAATACAAAGTGTCTTTAAAACCAACCAAGGAATGTTTATCCTAATGCTGGATGGATGCAGAGAAATAGTGCCAGAGAGCAGTGCTGACAGCCTCCTCCAAGTTAAAGTGAGAGCAGGTAAATTTCATTTGCTAGTGAAAATCAAACTCGATTAAAACCCGGTTTCCCTTTGTCCTTTTCTCTTCCAACCCTGGGAACCCAGGGCCTCATAGCTCAGGCTGGCAGCGAGTCCCCACCCCCCCCTCCCAAAAAAACCCAGCCACAGTATCTTTCTTCAGCTCCAGAGCAACCAAAGTCCCTCAGGGCACCCCAGCCTGCCCTAGGAGGTCGGAAGCTATGCCTGCCAAGGCACTGGCAAGAGAGAGGATCTGGCAGCTCCTGGAACAAAAGCTGCTGCCCTCCAATCTTGCCGTGCTGCCCACTCGGGGCTCCTCTTAAGGAAATCAGGGAGCGCCAGGCAAAGCCCACCTTCACTCCTGCCACCCTCTTGCTCAAGGGACTACTGCCACCCGCAGATCCCAATGAGTGCCATGGCTTCCCAGCAAAGCCTACAAAGGGTCTGAGGATAAAATTGTCATTGCCGGGATTCAAGTTGAGGCATCTCCCTGCAATCCCATAGGAATTCCTGAGCCTGGTAGACAAAAAAAGCAGAGGGACAGCTCAGAGGATCAGACCCAAGCAGCTGGGCAGGCAAGTGAGTCTTGACCTTGCCGTTGGGAAAAGAGGAAGATCACTGGGAGAGTCTGTGGTTGCTTCCCAGAGCACTCTCCAGTTCTTCACTGCCTTCCAACCTTTCTTTTCCCACAGCAAGCAGGTTTGGTGGCTGCCTGGAGGGCTAAAAGGCTAAGAAACAATATTGGGAACCTACAGTGGATCTCTTAGGTCTCTCAGCAATGGACAAGAAGGGGAGAGAAAGAGGTTTACTTCAAAGTAAGGAGAAATTCTAGAAACCCAAAATTATTCATGGAGTTCATTCAAATTCTATAAACCATCCCCACTGGTGGCTACAACTCGATATCTAAAGGGACCTGCAAACTTTTAAAAACAGTGAAGGCACACCAGGACACCACTAACTTGCCTGGTAGAAAAATCACTTTGTGTATATTGAGATCCAAGACAAGAAGGGAACAGGCAGGCTGCCTCCCTCTAAGTAATCACATCTCGAGAGTTTTTAAAATTTGATAGATATTCGGAACTAAGAAAATATCCCAATAACTTGATCACGAAAGATCCACCACAAAGCTCAATAAATAATTCAGGCCTGAAGCCCTTCCTTTGCGGGGTTACCAAGTTTAGGAAGCAAAGCTTAATTCGAGATGCAATCCAAAGCCTTCCCCCAAGTGCCGCCCCTCCCAGACAAACCTTCTTGGGGCTCCTCAGCAGACAAGATGAAATCTTGTCTCACCATTTTTGGTGAGGAGGGACCTAGCTGGCTCTGGCAGTCTGTGGAGCTGGGGCCCTTCCTCTGCATGCAGGGCTCGGTCTCCGGTGAAGTGGGGAGAGTGAGGGAGGAATGTGGAGCTGGCCTTGGCCGCGGTGTGCACCGGGAGGCAGCTGCGCCATGGCCAGAGGTGAGCTGGCACAGGCGCTGGCTGGTGGGGGCTCCCCGAGCTGTGTTTTCGTTTTTCCGGGTCTGGCTGGAAAACAGAAGAGGAACGAAGCCTGGGCCAAGAGCAGGGCGGAGGCAGAGAAGAAGAGTCTGTAAACACCGCCCCAAAAACTCCACAAAGGCAGCAAAAATTGCTGGGTAACCAAACAGAGCCAGAAACAGGAGGAATTCTAAAGGAAAAGGGAATCAAGAGTGAAGGGAAGTGGGCAGTGGGCCTTTAGGAGCTGCCTGGGTCTCCAGGCTTGCCTGGCAGTTCTCAAGATGGCTAGACTGCAACTTTCAACTTGACCTTGGCCTCCAGCCGTGTCTGACCTGTATGTAAAACAGCCCTTAAGTCCTCAGGAACTGGGGCCTCAAACCCTACCCTGTCTCTTTGTCATCATGAGTTTTACAATGCCACTTGGAGGAAGGAAGGGGGGTGAACGGGCCGGAAAGTAACACAAAAATCAGGTCCCTACAGAGGCTGGTTCTTTAGTCTGCAAATGGCCAGTCAGGGAGGAGGTAAACTGGGGGCAAATCAATATTTACCCAGAGCTACTAAAAAGGCAGGAGGGAAAGGGCACACTGGGTATGTGTATGACGGGGGGGGGGGGTCATGGAAGGTTTTATTGGGCAACACTTACATTGGTCCAGGCAAACCTGGAATTAGGGCAGATAAAAGCCAGAGCCCAGCCTCGTTGGTCCGGACACTTTGGGAAGACAAGGAACCTTAGAGAGCAGACCAGGGCGGGGGTAAGGGGTGGGGATATTCATAGTGCCCTGATCTGAGGGCTGAGTCTGCACGCTGAGACAGGAGACAGGTCCAAGCCTGGCTGCTCACCAGTCCACCCGGGATGGAAGGGAGTCCAGCACTCTTCCAAACTCTGATGCTCTGGTGGAATGCACTCAGGTTCACTTTGAATGCATGTTCCCTTTCTGGAAATCTGACCAGCTCACAGCATCCACAATGGGAGGTGAAAGTATGTGACTCGAAAGCGACAGGACCCCCAGAATCCCTCTCCAAAATATGGCAGCTGCTTGCCTCTTCCAGCACCAACACCCCACTGTGCTCTCAGGAAAGGGTCGCATTTCCCAGGCACAGAGGAAAAAAAGCTTCTCGAGCTGGTTCATGGCCAGAGGAGGACCAGGCACCCGCTGCAAGCTGGAGACAGTGCTCTCCCCAGTCCTACTTGGCGGGGGGAGGTGTGAAGTGGCCCCAAAGAGTCCCTTTCCCCTGTCCCAAAACGGAGTGCAATAGAGAGTGCCCAGGTGTCTGGAGAGTCAGCTCCAGCCCAGGCTCTGTGAAGCCTCATTAAAGCCCCAGAAAGGGGGCTCGAGTCCCAGCTCAGCACCCAGCTGGGGCCTGTTCCTCTTAACCTCCTTCCAAGACAGGCTAGCCTGGCTGGAGATGTGGGAGCACTAAATAACGGTGCACAAAGATCGCTCTCTCCATCTCAAAGTCTCTGGAGGAGGAAGAGTTGTTACTGGGACAAAGTGAGGAACAGTCAGTATATAATAGCATGAGTGTGTGATCAGAGTATACTTGGGTGTGTGTGTGCGTGTGTCCGTGTGGGTGTGATGGGTCGTTCTGAGAATATGGGCCTAAATGCGAGTGTAGGAGATTGCCCACCAACACTGTGGACAGAGAAGGGGAGAAAGCTTCTATATGTAGTCCAAGTTTTCCAGTGGGATGTCCTGGGACCCATAAGCCAGGCGCATCCACAAACGCCCCGCCACGGTTCCCCCGGAAAGAGAGCCAAATCGCGACGCTGTCGAAGCCGAAAGCGCAAGTGTCCGTGCTGGTGTCTCGCTGCAGAAAGAGGCGCGGATACCTGGAAAGAAAACAGCGCCGGAGGCCCCAAGAAACACCCAGCCTGGTCTACGCCTCGCTACTTTACCGTCCCCAGCCGTCCGCAGATTTACCTGACCTGTTCCCACCGCCTCAGGTCGCAACCCAACACCTCGCCCCATCCCCTTCCCGCCTTACGCTGCTCCGAGCCCCACTGAGAGCGGGGAAGGGAAGCGGAGCTGCGAGGAGGTCGCTCTTCCCTCCCGGTCCCGCCCGCCCTGTCCTCCGCCCCTACCCTTCCGCACCCCCCGCCTCTCCCCTGGGTGAATGGTGCGCGGCCGCGCGGCGGGCGCTGGCGCTGGGGACCTCGCGGGCGGCGGCAGGGACGGCGGGCGTACAGAGCAGAACCGGGGTTGGAGCCGCCCGCTTTGCATACGCCATGGGCGGAGCGGGGGGGGGGGCCGGGCCAATGGGCGGCCGCCTGGCGCGACCCCGCGGGGCGCGATCCGCCCCCCTCGCTCTGGCCCCGGCCCCGCGCCGCGCGCTCTTCACTTCTTGGGGGCTTTTTAAAACAGCGCCACTGGGGTCTTCTCCATGCGGCTCGTGCTATGACAGCCTCCGTGCTCCTCCACCCCCGCTGGATCGAGCCCACCGTCATGTTTCTCTACGACAACGGCGGCGGCCTGGTGGCCGACGAGCTCAACAAGAACATGGAGGGGGCGGCGGCGGCGGCGGCGGCGGCAGCGGCGGCTGCGGCCGGGGCCGGGGGCGGGGGCTTCCCCCACCCGGCGGCTGCGGCCGCGGGGGGCAACTTCTCGGTGGCGGCGGCGGCCGCGGCGGCTGCGGCGGCCGCAGCCAACCAGTGCCGCAACCTGATGGCGCACCCGGCGCCCCTGGCGCCCGGCGCCGCGGCCGCCTACAGCAGCGCGCCCGGGGAGGCGCCCACGTCGGCCGCCGCCGCCGCTGCCGCCGCCGCCGCAGCTGCAGCAGCGGCGGCGGCGGCGTCGTCCTCGGGAGGACCGGGCCCCGCGGGCCCAGCGGGCGCCGAGGCCGCCAAGCAGTGCAGTCCCTGCTCGGCGGCGGCGCAGAGCTCGTCGGGGCCCGCAGCGCTGCCCTACGGCTATTTCGGCAGCGGCTACTACCCTTGCGCCCGCATGGGCCCGCACCCCAACGCCATCAAGTCGTGCGCGCAGCCCGCCTCGGCCGCCGCCGCCGCCTTCGCGGACAAGTACATGGACACCGCCGGCCCCGCGGCCGAGGAGTTCAGCTCCCGCGCTAAGGAGTTCGCCTTCTACCACCAGGGCTACGCGCCCGGACCTTACCACCACCATCAGCCCGTGCCTGGCTACCTGGATATGCCGGTGGTGCCGGGCCTCGGGGGCCCCGGAGAGTCGCGCCACGAGCCCCTGGGTCTTCCCATGGAAAGCTACCAGCCCTGGGCGCTGCCCAACGGCTGGAACGGCCAAATGTACTGCCCCAAAGAGCAGGCGCAGCCTCCCCACCTCTGGAAGTCCACTCTGCCCGGTAAATGGCGACCCTTTCTCAGTCCCGGTCCTCCGGTTCTGCTCCAGCTTCTCCTTCGCTCGCTCCTGGGTCACCCTCGTGCCCCTCTGCTCTCTCCCTGGCCTGTCCTAGTGGTGCTGCACCCCTGGGAGCCCGATCCCGGCTGGCCTGCGCTGCCCGCACTGCCCTTGAGTTGGGCTGGTCCTGGCTCTCCCTGGGTGAGGGATAGCTGAGAAGAAGATTGTGGGGACCCTAGCTGGCTTCCTTCTCCCTCTGCGCCCCGCCCTCGCCAGCCCTTGACGCCCTCGCCAGCCCTTGACATCGACTTAAGTAAGGATGGGAAATTGACCTGGAAACGGCTCACCAAATTGCCCGTATTCGTTCTCTCAAAAATCCTTCAGTGTAGAAACATCAAGTGTTGGGGCTTTGGGGATACAGCGAGGAATCAGGGCATAGAAGTGTTGTCCCCTGAGCCTGGTGCTAACGTTTGGGCCAGGAGATCAAGCAAAGCCCGCTGCCGTGTGGGCAGAGTGGCCCGGGCTGGGGTGGTCATTGGATCCCTGGGCGATTTCATTTCATTGCAGAACTAACCACCCTCCCCACTGGCCCTCCAGATTTTGGCAGAAAGGCTGGATTGTACAGCATGGCAAAGGGCAGCCGGGCACTGCAAGGCGGTGTCTCAGATGGAGCTGTTGCCTGTGTCCTGGCCTGGATCTGACCCTTCTGTAACTTGCCTTCTTCCCTATTTTCCAGATGTGGTCTCTCATCCCTCAGACGCCAGCTCCTACAGGAGGGGGAGAAAGAAGCGCGTCCCTTACACCAAGGTGCAATTAAAAGAACTCGAACGAGAATACGCTACAAACAAATTCATTACCAAGGACAAACGGAGGCGGATATCAGCCACCACGAATCTCTCCGAGCGGCAGGTTACAATCTGGTTCCAGAACAGGAGGGTCAAAGAGAAAAAAGTTATCAACAAACTGAAGACCACTAGTTAATGGATTAAAAGTGGAGCTAGAGGGCAACTTGAAGAAATGCTTCAGAACTCGTTGCTTTGTCCAGATAATGATAATAATGCTAATAATAATTGAAGAATGGGAAAGAGAAAGAGAGATACTGGCATTTTGCTTTCCTAAGGGGGATCTTTTTCTCCTGTGGAATCTACAACTCTTTTAAAACTTTACTTTAAGAAATGGTAAAGACTGCCAGTTCTCCCGCCAACCCCACCAGACCGTTAAATGACAAACTCTAGAGTCAAACATCAACCCCGAAATACGCAATTTCAGATAAGTTACACATTTACTGAAATCTTGTAAGTATTTATGTGACCGTTATATTTTAGGACACTGTGTTATATGATAATAATCCGAAAGTTGGTTACAAATGCAAGAGGCTGTTGTAAACATATGCTTGTCCTTGGGTCACCATCACCATCCCCTTTGCATGTTAAGTGACTGCTCAGGTAAATCTTAGTGAAAGTCCTACCATTGTTGTATATTCTGCAAAACATGTCATGTATAGATTTAGAAAGGAAAGGAGAAGAAGGTACTGAAATAATGATCTTGGACTATTTACTATGAAGGGACAAAGGGAGAGAAAGCTCTTCCGAGGATCATTTGTCTTGGTAGTAAATACAACCAGCTGAGTGAGCCTTTGAGGCTACAGGGGAACCCCAGATTGGGAATGTCCTTCTGATAATAATTTTTACTTGCTTATGACAAGATTTTTTGTGGCATTTCGACAGTATTTTCTGCCCCAATATAATCTACTTTTCAAAGGATTTGATAGCTTTAAAAAATATTTAAAGCATCAGATAATTCACAGAATTCACTTTGTGTCAGATCTCCTGAGAGGTCCTACCCTAACATGGTGGGCTTTGGTTTGAACACAATTAATTTTTCATTTAAATTGATATTTCCCAATACTTACTAAACATATTGCTGGAGAAATCATTTTCCTTTTTTATTTTTAAGAAAAGTCAGAATGGAAATCCATTCCCCTGAGACAGTTAGATGTTTACTTTCTATATTTTGATCTATTAAGGGATTAGTATTTTTTCCTTGTTTATTGTGTTATGAGACTGCATTAGAAAGTTTAGGGATTCATCTTCACAGCACATCTTTAATCAAACAGTTATTTCAACCAGCACATTCATTTTGTTCATATTCACTATAAAATGCTATCTTGTAAATAAAGACATTCAGCACACTGTGAAAATGTATTTGTGCACCTGCTTTTCAAATATTTCTACTAAAAATAATAGTAAAAAAAAAACAACTTAGACCTGTAGATAGTTGATATAGTGGTATTAATTATGTTAATAAAATAGTCACTGCCATTAAAATCTGAAGGAAATACTCGTTATTTTCCTATGCTAAACATGCACTGCACAGAAGGAAAAGGAGCAGGTTTGTCCTATACAAACCAAGGACCATTCTTTTCTATTATTATTCAGTTTTGTTTTGTTTTGTTTTTTGGCTACAAATTTTTCAAGCAAAAGGAGAAATCCCTCACAACTAAAATCCTAAAAATTTAGATAAGTGCTTCAAGAAGGTTAAAGTGTCAGGTATTCTAAAAGGGAGAGAAAAGAAAGGAGGAAGAGATAATATAAATTCCCAGGCTCCCTGTGGAAAATGAAAACCAGTTGTTTAGTATCAGCAATGCCCAGGCTGTCGTATTTTAAAGTCTGCTGTTGGGTCTGCATGTGTCTGAGAGGGCAGGTTTTGATATTTGTTGAAATGACAGGACTAGGAAAGGCCTTAAACCTTGACCTTGATGAAAAAAGACAATTTGTGACCTTGACTTTTGACAGCTCATGAATTGGCCTCGGCTGGATTAGTAGATCAAGGGCGCCACCTCGCGTTGACAAGCTTCCTTGTAATTCTTCAGCTTCAAGGGAATCAAAAGGTCTTACCTCCTTGACTCCTTGTTTTAGAGATTTAGTACTCGTTTCTTTGGCTCCAGATGGAGCAAATTTGAATATATGTAACTTATACATGTGCCTGTATATATGTGAATATATATATCATATGTGTATACATGTATGCATTTGCATATCAGTGCTTGTGTGTGCTTGTATATGTATTTGTAGAATCTGTACAGATATAGTATCATTAATTACTGATGACCCAGGATGATATAATTTAAGGTGATTTCAAGAGTTCAGGTACAAAATGTACCTTACACTGATGAAGTTTTGCTCCTTTTCTTTAATGGCCAAGTTTGATTTGTATTCACAGTGGCTTGCTCTGCATCAGATTTCTGCAGATCTGCTTTTAAGCTGTACATTTTTGTTACAGTCTAAGAGGTGTTCTTAAATAACCATTCTTTCTTGGCCCTCACCCTCCAAGGTGGTCTACCATCCTAATTAGAGCTATAGGGGAATCTATACGGTAAATAAAAAGTTTCAGATGCCTTTCTAACTCTAGGGCTCTAGAGTTACATGTCAGAAATTCAAAGAAACTCACCTCTTAAGAGGTCAGTATGGAGAGCTTAAAGATCTCATATCTACAAAATGACCATAATATGGATGCAGAAGGAGAGTTATCCTGGATAGCTCAGAGTTGAGTGCTGCGCCTGGGTGGTGTGCAATCTTATACTGATGTTTTCTAAGCTGCCATATGATTTATGGAAGAAATATATACATTTAATATTAACAACCACCATCAAAACTATACTGGTAATAACAATCATATCTACTACTTATTGACCCCAAACAACACATCAGATGTGTTTAGAGTCATAACTAATACATATGTACGTTTATATGTTTAATATAAACATAAAGTGATGTGGTTTGTCAGAAACATGCTATGCATATATGTATTGAAATGTTGGTGGAACCAGGATCCTTAGGGTGCAGAATTTCAAGATGAGGTTAATTTTATCTTTATGTTAGAGGAAAGTAATTGTGAACTGAGTAAACTTATTCATCATTTTATGGAAAATAATATTGGTTGGTTACAAACCTGGCTGACGGAAACCTCTCCAACCTGAAGACTTAGAGCTCCTTTATTGATGGAGAATTATAGAAAGAATCTCTAAAGCTGTCTCAAAAACAGCATGGTCTTGAAATGTACGCATGGAATGGTCTTGTGAAGTGCAATCAAATTTTGCTGCCCCGAGGATTTTCACTCCACTTGTGGGAGCAAATGAAAATGATGCTTCAGATCAACCTCCCCACATCTTGTTCCACAGCACTCCGTTTCTAAATGAGCTGCCATCAAGCCAAAATAACAACTTTCTCCCAAAGTGTTTAAAGTGGTGGAAAATCCCCTCAAAGCTGGATCAAACTGTGTGTTTACGAACAGCTCCAAAGGGGACTCTTCTGTTGACGGGGGATATTTTTCTTTCGATGTAAGAAATATTCTGAGCTCCAGGCCTAGGAAGGAGGCCAACAGCAGCTCTACAGCCGGAATACCACCCCTTTCACAAGCCATCGCCACTGCAGGAACTCTGGGTAAAGTAGTAGTTTTCTTTTTTTTCCTCCCTTCAGCTTTTGAAACTAATGACAGAAGATATTTCAGAGCTTTTTTCTCCCTGTTCTGAAACAGATGTTGATAATGTTGATCTTACCTCTTACTTAAAATTCCCATGGATCTACCAGATAACCTGAAGTAAGCATGGATTATGATGGCTCCCCAATACCCAAATAGCAATTAATCTGAACCTTTAGAAAAAAGACATCCAGGAGGATGCCAGCCACTATGTAGGAGTAATAACACCAAACACTGGGTTAGTGTTGTTGAATAGCTGATTCAAGTATTTTTTTTTTCCTAAAAGGGACACACTTTCAGAATAAGAAATTGTAATATGGAAACAACTAGACACCGTTTACCTCTATTAAATTAGCAATGATTTTTAATCCTGTAATGGCCTGTCATGTGACCATTTTTAAAAATTGTAAATATGGGACTTAAAAAAATCTACTTTTTCCATCTGCTCTTAATACTGTCAAATTTATTGAGGTATTTTAAGTGGATGATTGTAAAACGCCACTTTGCATTTCACAATTATTTATGCCTGATACAGAGCTCAAGCCATCCATTTAAGTTGGTTTTTTTTTTTTTTTGAAAACAGAAAACAACTTTTTAAAGAAAGGGGGAGAAAATTATTCTTTTAAAAAATTCAACCTAATTGAGATATTTTCTTAAAATTCACGAGGCAGCGAAATTCAGCTGAGGATGATACATATGTGTGCGGGTAGCTAATGACACATTTCACCGTATGATAATACACGTGCGGATTACACCCTGCTGAGTGTGTTTGGAGGGTTTGGTGAAGATGCGGCTCCTCGGCTACTCGCTTTCTCTCTGCGAATTCCCGAGTTTCTTTCGGAGGGGAGACGGAGCCTGCCCGGGACTGCTAAGCTCCAGACCCAGGGGGTTCAGAGGCGCCCTTCCGGATTTGCGAACCTCTATGGAGGAGACGCTAGGGGCTTGCTGATTTATGCGCCTTCCTTTAAAGTTGATCGAATGCGTGTCAGCAGCCCAAGACCTGGAGAAACAGAGAAATGTGCAGCGAGTTGCTCACATCCCATTTTTCATAAGCAAAGATGTAACGTTATCCAAGAGGCCTGGGTAGATTTATGCCTCAGTTTTAGGATACGCACACAATAATTAAGTTTTCACCCGCCAGGCCGCCGGGTCAATAACAGCCGGCTTCCATGGTGGCCTTTGGTTTGAACACAATTAATTTTTCATTTAAATTGATATTTCCCAATACTTACTAAACATATTGCTGGAGAAATCATTTTCCTTTTTTATTTTTAAGAAAAGTCAGAATGGAAATCCATTCCCCTGAGACAGTTAGATGTTTACTTTCTATATTTTGATCTATTAAGGGATTAGTATTTTTTCCTTGTTTATTGTGTTATGAGACTGCATTAGAAAGTTTAGGGATTCATCTTCACAGCACATCTTTAATCAAACAGTTATTTCAACCAGCACATTCATTTTGTTCATATTCACTATAAAATGCTATCTTGTAAATAAAGACATTCAGCACACTGTGAAAATGTATTTGTGCACCTGCTTTTCAAATATTTCTACTAAAAATAATAGTAAAAAAAAAACAACTTAGACCTGTAGATAGTTGATATAGTGGTATTAATTATGTTAATAAAATAGTCACTGCCATTAAAATCTGAAGGAAATACTCGTTATTTTCCTATGCTAAACATGCACTGCACAGAAGGAAAAGGAGCAGGTTTGTCCTATACAAACCAAGGACCATTCTTTTCTATTATTATTCAGTTTTGTTTTGTTTTGTTTTTTGGCTACAAATTTTTCAAGCAAAAGGAGAAATCCCTCACAACTAAAATCCTAAAAATTTAGATAAGTGCTTCAAGAAGGTTAAAGTGTCAGGTATTCTAAAAGGGAGAGAAAAGAAAGGAGGAAGAGATAATATAAATTCCCAGGCTCCCTGTGGAAAATGAAAACCAGTTGTTTAGTATCAGCAATGCCCAGGCTGTCGTATTTTAAAGTCTGCTGTTGGGTCTGCATGTGTCTGAGAGGGCAGGTTTTGATATTTGTTGAAATGACAGGACTAGGAAAGGCCTTAAACCTTGACCTTGATGAAAAAAGACAATTTGTGACCTTGACTTTTGACAGCTCATGAATTGGCCTCGGCTGGATTAGTAGATCAAGGGCGCCACCTCGCGTTGACAAGCTTCCTTGTAATTCTTCAGCTTCAAGGGAATCAAAAGGTCTTACCTCCTTGACTCCTTGTTTTAGAGATTTAGTACTCGTTTCTTTGGCTCCAGATGGAGCAAATTTGAATATATGTAACTTATACATGTGCCTGTATATATGTGAATATATATATCATATGTGTATACATGTATGCATTTGCATATCAGTGCTTGTGTGTGCTTGTATATGTATTTGTAGAATCTGTACAGATATAGTATCATTAATTACTGATGACCCAGGATGATATAATTTAAGGTGATTTCAAGAGTTCAGGTACAAAATGTACCTTACACTGATGAAGTTTTGCTCCTTTTCTTTAATGGCCAAGTTTGATTTGTATTCACAGTGGCTTGCTCTGCATCAGATTTCTGCAGATCTGCTTTTAAGCTGTACATTTTTGTTACAGTCTAAGAGGTGTTCTTAAATAACCATTCTTTCTTGGCCCTCACCCTCCAAGGTGGTCTACCATCCTAATTAGAGCTATAGGGGAATCTATACGGTAAATAAAAAGTTTCAGATGCCTTTCTAACTCTAGGGCTCTAGAGTTACATGTCAGAAATTCAAAGAAACTCACCTCTTAAGAGGTCAGTATGGAGAGCTTAAAGATCTCATATCTACAAAATGACCATAATATGGATGCAGAAGGAGAGTTATCCTGGATAGCTCAGAGTTGAGTGCTGCGCCTGGGTGGTGTGCAATCTTATACTGATGTTTTCTAAGCTGCCATATGATTTATGGAAGAAATATATACATTTAATATTAACAACCACCATCAAAACTATACTGGTAATAACAATCATATCTACTACTTATTGACCCCAAACAACACATCAGATGTGTTTAGAGTCATAACTAATACATATGTACGTTTATATGTTCAATATAAACATAAAGTGATGTGGTTTGTCAGAAACATGCTATGCATATATGTATTGAAATGTTGGTGGAACCAGGATCCTTAGGGTGCAGAATTTCAAGATGAGGTTAATTTTATCTTTATGTTAGAGGAAAGTAATTGTGAACTGAGTAAACTTATTCATCATTTTATGGAAAATAATATTGGTTGGTTACAAACCTGGCTGACGGAAACCTCTCCAACCTGAAGACTTAGAGCTCCTTTATTGATGGAGAATTATAGAAAGAATCTCTAAAGCTGTCTCAAAAACAGCATGGTCTTGAAATGTACGCATGGAATGGTCTTGTGAAGTGCAATCAAATTTTGCTGCCCCGAGGATTTTCACTCCACTTGTGGGAGCAAATGAAAATGATGCTTCAGATCAACCTCCCCACATCTTGTTCCACAGCACTCCGTTTCTAAATGAGCTGCCATCAAGCCAAAATAACAACTTTCTCCCAAAGTGTTTAAAGTGGTGGAAAATCCCCTCAAAGCTGGATCAAACTGTGTGTTTACGAACAGCTCCAAAGGGGACTCTTCTGTTGACGGGGGATATTTTTCTTTCGATGTAAGAAATATTCTGAGCTCCAGGCCTAGGAAGGAGGCCAACAGCAGCTCTACAGCCGGAATACCACCCCTTTCACAAGCCATCGCCACTGCAGGAACTCTGGGTAAAGTAGTAGTTTTCTTTTTTTTCCTCCCTTCAGCTTTTGAAACTAATGACAGAAGATATTTCAGAGCTTTTTTCTCCCTGTTCTGAAACAGATGTTGATAATGTTGATCTTACCTCTTACTTAAAATTCCCATGGATCTACCAGATAACCTGAAGTAAGCATGGATTATGATGGCTCCCCAATACCCAAATAGCAATTAATCTGAACCTTTAGAAAAAAGACATCCAGGAGGATGCCAGCCACTATGTAGGAGTAATAACACCAAACACTGGGTTAGTGTTGTTGAATAGCTGATTCAAGTATTTTTTTTTTCCTAAAAGGGACACACTTTCAGAATAAGAAATTGTAATATGGAAACAACTAGACACCGTTTACCTCTATTAAATTAGCAATGATTTTTAATCCTGTAATGGCCTGTCATGTGACCATTTTTAAAAATTGTAAATATGGGACTTAAAAAAATCTACTTTTTCCATCTGCTCTTAATACTGTCAAATTTATTGAGGTATTTTAAGTGGATGATTGTAAAACGCCACTTTGCATTTCACAATTATTTATGCCTGATACAGAGCTCAAGCCATCCATTTAAGTTGGTTTTTTTTTTTTTTTGAAAACAGAAAACAACTTTTTAAAGAAAGGGGGAGAAAATTATTCTTTTAAAAAATTCAACCTAATTGAGATATTTTCTTAAAATTCACGAGGCAGCGAAATTCAGCTGAGGATGATACATATGTGTGCGGGTAGCTAATGACACATTTCACCGTATGATAATACACGTGCGGATTACACCCTGCTGAGTGTGTTTGGAGGGTTTGGTGAAGATGCGGCTCCTCGGCTACTCGCTTTCTCTCTGCGAATTCCCGAGTTTCTTTCGGAGGGGAGACGGAGCCTGCCCGGGACTGCTAAGCTCCAGACCCAGGGGGTTCAGAGGCGCCCTTCCGGATTTGCGAACCTCTATGGAGGAGACGCTAGGGGCTTGCTGATTTATGCGCCTTCCTTTAAAGTTGATCGAATGCGTGTCAGCAGCCCAAGACCTGGAGAAACAGAGAAATGTGCAGCGAGTTGCTCACATCCCATTTTTCATAAGCAAAGATGTAACGTTATCCAAGAGGCCTGGGTAGATTTATGCCTCAGTTTTAGGATACGCACACAATAATTAAGTTTTCACCCGCCAGGCCGCCGGGTCAATAACAGCCGGCTTCATTCTTTATGAAAATACCCACTTTCTGATCGGCTGCTTCAATCCTAGCGCATCTGCCTACCGCCGACGAACACCTGAAAGGTGTTTGCTATTTTTAATTCGATTTTCAAGGGAAGAAAAAAGACGCTGGCACAGAAGAGTCCTCCGTGGAAGCACCCAAGGCCTCGCCACAGTTGATTTCATTTCTGCCTGGCTCCGCCGTCGCGCCGCCGAAGAGCTGGATCCACCCGGCAGCAATCCGCAGCAATCTTCACATCGGGGCCTCGGAGATGTGCGAGACTTTGCGGGCGGTCGCGCAGCGGCGCGGGGCCTCCCCCAGGTGCAGGGACGGGGACGCGCGGGAGGATTACCGCCGCGGACCTGGGGAGCCACCCGATGCCGCGCCCCTCGGGGGCCGAGGAGGCTCGAAGTCCTCCGCGCGTCGGTATGAACTCTCTGCTCAAAATGGAGGCTCAAAGCCTTAGAGAGCCGGCCTCGCTCGGATGGCTTGTGGGCCGGAGGGGGCGTGCAGCAGGACATTAGGCAGAGGTCAAGGCCCCGACGCCCTAGGCCCGCGCCGGGCGGACTCCGGAGGGCCGGCCACCGCGCCGCGCCTCGCCCCGCAGCTGCAGGCTGACGTCACCGCCGCCCGCGCGGGCCTTCGCGGGTCTCTCTAGGCGTTATTTGATGAGGACAAGTCGAGTCAAACGAATGTTTTGTGCGGGTGCCCCTCTCCGCCCCGCCCCTCCCTCCCCATGAGAATAATCGGGTATTTAATCTCTCCCGGTCTTAATTCTTGGCAGCGTGGAAGGTGGTTTGCAACGGGAAATAAAACTTGACAGGAGCATTTTCTCTAAAAGGGGTTCTGAAACGGGCTGAAAAGAAACCGTGTTGTTCTCTACCAAATACTTCCGCTTTCTGAGCCCCGGCCTGACGGGTGGGGTGAGATCCGAGGGAGCGGAGAGCGAACGGCGCTCGCACGGCCACGTTGCGGACCCGTGCGGCCGCATCCGGGCGCCCCGCGCAGTCCCGGGTCTCCGCCCGGGCCGGAAAGCAGATTCGGCCTCGCTTCATCCCGCGCCTCGGCCACGCTAGGCTCGCCTGTAGGCCCGGCGCCGCCCGCAGCCCGAGGCCAGGACCCGGTGCACGGGAAGTTGGCACAGACGGGGGCCCGGCTGGCACCCAGAGTAGTACCCTGGCCCTGGCTGAGGGCAGCTGGGGTTAAGTGAAAAAAGAGGGGGCGGGGGGGGGACTTAGATCGCTGGGCTTAAGCTCTGAGGCTTTTGGCCCAGGGGAGTTAGGGACAAGAGCTCGCAAGGGCGACGGTGAGACCACTGCTGGGAGCTTTGTTCCGGCTGCGGGTCTGCGGACACTGCACAAAATGGAGGGGGGAATGGGGGTGAGCGGCATGCGTTGTCCGGGCTGCTATTGGGTGGGAGAGGTTGGAAAGAGCAGAACCCCCCTCCCGGCAGCTCAGAGAGCGCCCTCCTCTCGCGCCGTAAAGGTCAAGTCCTCCGCGCCGTGGCTGTCTCCATGGTCAGGGCCGGTCGCCGCGGGAAGGCGCAGGACACACAACTGGCCGGCTGCAAGCTGGTTCTGATACCCTGGGATCGTGGACTGGAGGCAGTTCTTTCTTGGTTAGCAACTCCTTCCCCCCCAGCCCTATTGAAGAGGAGCTCCCGCAGCCAGGGGTGGCCCAGGCTATGTCCCCGTCGAGTCCTGGAAGAGCTGAGCCCGCGGAAGCCTAGCCGGGGTGAGAGGCAACGCCTTCAAGCTCAGGAGAGCGGACGCGGCTGGATCCGAGTCGTGAGCTCCGGTAGAAACAAGGGACCTGGCAGGGGCAGCCGGGCCAGCTGGGCATGGAATAGAATAGGGAAGCAAGGAACCTGCTGGGAGCCTCTATTGAGGTCCCTGAGTCCAGGTCCGCTCCCTCAGTGCATAGCAGGCCTTTGGTGAGAACTTTGATGCTCTTCTTCTCTGCCTAAAATATGGGCCAAGAAGTGAGGTGCATTCTGCCAAAGGTAAAAATCCCTGACTCCCAGACCCCAAGAACCCCCTCATTGTGCTGTGGAGGGGTCGGGGCCCCTTACCTCTGCCCATAGCCTGCTTGCAGCAGGTCACCGCATCAGGCCTAGTGGTCAGTCGCTTAAACCTGCTCTGCTGCCGAGCTTATTGCGCCAGGTGAATCAAAGAGGCCCTGCAAACGATTTCATTTTATTTTTAAACAGAATACAGGAAAGCTGAGCTTTATCTCTAGGGCTGCATGGGTGGAGTCTTGAGGGGACAGTAGGTAGAAGGATTGTCCGTGGTCAGGTACCATCACAGAACTGCCTATCGGGGCACATAGGGGAGACTCCTAGGGCAGGGTTTGACTAGGCAGGGGCTCGCTCTTCTCCAGCCTGGAGTGTGAGCCATGGATCAAGGCTGAGTAGAACCGGAGGAGCCTGGAGAACTGCCCTAGGTGGCAGCTGAAGCTTGGGGTATGGGAGCTTCCTGTTAGCCACAGCCGTGCGGACCAAGACCCCGAGGACCAGAAATGGCCTTCTGGTTGGGCTGCCATCTTTTGTCCTCTTTCTTACGGATACGCTTGGCTGGGGCAACCCAAGCCCTTTGGGCCGAAGTTGCAGGGTGAATGGAAGGCAGACACTGGGAACCAGGGCTTTGCCCTTCAACCCCCCACCCCCATCTGCTCCCACTCAGTAGGGGAAAAAAATCTTTAATGAGTCCATAACAATAAAAATAAAAATAGTTCTTCTCAAAGGAAGTGACCCTCTTTCTCTCATCACTTTGGGACACACGAAACTAAATAATAACCAGATTGCTTGGGTGTCTGAGACCCTCTGCTAAACCCTATGCCCCACCCCTCAGTGGCCAGTGGAAGGATGTGGACTTCCTCAGATCTTTAGGGACCTTGGAGATTGAACCTGTGAGTCAGATAAGAACCAACCATAAGGTCAAGTTCAAGTCATCACCTGTTCCCCTGCTTTAGGGAAGGGAGGAGGAGCTTGTGGGTGGGACAGGTGCCTCTCCAAGCCAAGGTGATAAATTAACCCCTGCCTCCACCTAGTAGTGATAGAAGGGGTTCTCCTGATATTTCATTGAAGCCTCAGTGCCTCCTCTAGACCGTGCCTGGAAATGTGATTAGTTGGCCATGATCTGCCAATAGACCATTTCCTAAGAACAAATTCTAGGAGATCTCCTGGGCTTCCCAGACAGCCCATCTCCCAGGCTTACCATGGAGGACAGATGTACCTCCAGGATATCTCCCACTTGGAAAGAGAAAGCCCCCAAATGGCGGCCTGGCCTCCAGCCCCGTGAAGGGCTTGATAGCCATTTCCACCCTGGGTCCTCCAGCTGGCTCTTGCACCTGTGTGCAGTATGATCACAGGGGTTGAAATGGTCTTTTGTATAGCTTTCTAGAAACAGGTGTGGCATTTAGGGACAGAGGAAGGTAGGGGCTCAGACCAGCAAGAAAAAGCAAAAAAAATTGGTGCCCTATGTGATCCACAGATAAACAACTGTTGATCTTTGGGAGTGAATTTTGGTTTGTCAGGTGGGCCTTACCCCTCCCAGGCCAGCTGCCATCCAAGGTTGCCAGGCCTACAAAAGCAGGAGCTGAGTCCTAAGAAGAGAAGGAGGGAGAGAAAAAGAACCTGGAATGCAGTATTCAGAAGAAGGAAGTGAGAGGTCCAGTTCAGACCCCTGGTGGAGGCCTGAATTGGGGGAGAGTCAGGAACTTAACCAGCCTCCTTTCTCTGTGCTTTCCGAACTGAGTGCCCTCCAGTGGCACCTCAGCTCTTGCTCAGCTTACGGGAGGTATCGGAAGAGGCGGGAGGCCGCAGAAGGGGAGACTCAGCTGGAAAGAGGCAGGAGACCGGCAAGCAGGAGCCGCAGGGAGATGGAGACGGATGGCTAGGGAGGAAACAGAGTGAGCGGACAGCCTGATGTTGGCATTCACACTAACGGTTATGCACTGAGCAGTCACAGGGCTGCAAGTGGCTTGGGGACTTCAGGTTCTCAGATTCCGGGACAATGAGCCGCTGCCAGAGGCCAAGCCAGCCCCAAAGAGAGAAGAGGGCAGCCTAGCAGCATGGCCAGTTGGGGTTGGGAACCCCGGAGTGTGGAGGCACTCCCTGTCCCCCAGCTCTATCCTCCCTCAGACTGAGCGGGTGTTAGGCTGCCTATCAAGTGATGGTCCTTTCTGCTCACATCCCTGAATGACTCTGCTGGAAACTCCCCCAGCACGACACCGGTGCACACTAACCGTGCCCAGGCTACCCAGCCTGGGCACTGCCAGCAGGCACCCCCTGGCTGTTGCCCAGACCCCTGGACTGCAAGAAGAAGGGGAGGCGGCAGTGCTGGGCAGAGGCATCTGGACACACTTTATTCCCATATCCCGCCTGGGAAGGAGCGTGGAGTGCAGGGCTCCCGAATCCCCGCCACGGAGCACTCAGCCCGCCCGCCAAGGAGGGTCCGGGAGGTGTTGCAGAATCCCCCAACCCCCCACTTTTAGGGCCAAATCCAATGAAGTTTGAAAAGGCTTGGTCTGCTTTGCTGAGCAAATCGCCTCGTTAGCCGTTTCCGCCTGACAAGGCTGGCTCCGGCGCCTGCCTTCTCCTCTCCGGGTGGCCATCTCCAAATGCTGCGCGGGGAGCAACGGGCCGGCCCTGCGAGGGCTGCCTGAACCCTGAAGTTTGGAAAAACAAGAAGAGATTGAAATGGCTCCCTCCCTTCTCCGCAGACACGCACGCACCGTCAAGCCGCCGCCACTTCCTGCCTTTGTTTTTCTTCCTCCAAAACATTTTTGGCCTCTTGCATTAGCTGCCGTGGGGCTCCGGGTTGACGATAAAAGGAAATATACACTGAAGACTGTTTTCTGGAGATGGCCTCACACTGTGGAGCTCCTGAGAAAGAACAACTCATGGGAAACCAGTCTCCAGGGCCAATGTCACAGCCATGCCCGTCTTGGACTCTTCAAAAAATGCAACTCGCACTTGGCCTTCCAGGGCAGCCTTAGCGGCCCCCCCCCCCGCCGTCGGGTGTTCTCTTGAGCCGGGTGGGCTCAGCTTGGCTGTTGGGCCTCCTGAAAAGCGGAAGAGTCAATTAGGCTCAGAGCAAAGTCAAAACCAAGGACCCGAAGCTCTGCCTCCCCTGCCTCCCCAAGATTTGGTCTGATCCTCAGAGCTGCACCTACCTCTGAATAGCGCCCCCCCAAAACATTCACACCGCCAGTATATTCCAGGCAAGAGGGGCAGAAGCAGGCAAAGCTGGGAACAGTGCGCAGCACTGAGGATCAGAGCATCCCCCTCCCGTCCCTGCCGGGGAACTAAAAGCATTCGCCGCTCCAGGCGGTTTCCCTTCTGGCATCAAGAGCCTTTATCCTCATCCATCTTCACAGCAACGCCCCCACTCACCCCCTTCCAGGCTGCAGGACCCTCCCGGCACCCCGCTTTGGTTCAGCCGAATTGCCCTTCCAGCCCCCCCTAGAGCACCTTCCCCTGCCCCAGCCTTTCCTCGGGAATTCGCCTTTGTCTCCTGCAGACACCCATGGGATCCAGACTGACCAGCACCCTCTCGGCTTGGCTCTCAAGAACATGGGAGGCACTAGTTCTACGGAACGGCACATATCCCTATATCAACCTTTCTGTGGTGACCCCCCTCTCCCTGACACCAAGGGGAAAACCGATCTAATGGGGAGAGGGGCTGCGTGCAGCTAGGGTAGGTAGCCTGGCGTCCCCCGCTGGCGGGCCACTGCAGCCGGTCTGCTCAGGCACAAGCTGAAGTTGACTGCCAACACTGCTATAAAACCCCAGGTCTGTCTAGAACAGTTTTTGGTTCTCCTAGACGCCCCCGGGTTCAATTATAGTCTTAAAAGCCCTAATACAAGTGCAAGAATTTGTTTGCCTTCACCCAGGGGCAGGGCAAGCCCCGCAATGGTGGCGCCTTTGTTATGGCAAAGTCACTGAAACCCCTCAAGCATTCCTTTTGTTCGAGGGTCGGGGTGGCGGGGACTGGGTGGGCTGCTGGGAGACAGTTTGAGAGAGCCAAAATCAGCCAGGGAATGACTTAAATACTGCTGTTCGAAAACCTCTCCTTCTCCCTTTTATATTCAGTCTTCAAGAAAGAGATGCTGTGGAGAAATAAATATTTTGCCTTGTTGGTCGCCGCTGGAAATAGAAGTTTTTTCGCTGCAGGGCAATCCTGTAACTGTGATTCCCAGCTTTAGGAGGTCTCAAGCTGCCCTTCCCTCCCACCAGACCTTTTCACTCACACCGATACTGCCCTCTGCACAAGCCACAGTGGCCAAATATGTCAAGCTGGAGATGCACAAATAATTTCAAGTTCAGCTCTGAGGGATTCAAGGGGCATGGAAGTTCTTGCAGCAAATCCTGAATAAAGCATTCATTAAACCAATGTGTCGGAGTAGTTTGATTTGTGATACGCAACCCCTGTAGAGGAGGGGGGGGTAGGAGCCACATAAACATAAATGCTAATAAATTAGTGTACTCCACTACAGAGTAATTACTCGATATTATTGATATTTACAGCGAGTATTCAAATGCAATGGTGGGCCATCATTTAGAGAAAATACATAATGAGAATATGTCTTTTCCAGTGCAATACACGATTAGATTTTGTTATTGTGTCAGTTACAGTTAGCTCAGCAATAAATAAATAAATCGATGTTGACACTTAAATACCAAAGATCTTAGAGGTTATACTCTAAATCTCCCCAAGATATATAAATACCTTCGGCTATTTCCTGGATGGGGAAAGGGAAAAGGTTATTCTTTTTCATTTTTCAACTTTCCTTCAGCGACATCAAGTTCCTTCCAAGAAGATAGGTGTGGGGAGGCCTCAGAGCTGGACCCCTCCCAGCGCCTGGCCCCGCCTGGCTGCTCTATGCCCTGCTCTTCTGCTTCTCCCAAACATTGTTCATTCAGTCCTGCAGGATGGCAAGCATTTTTCACCATCTCATTTCTTTTTCTTTCCTCTTCCCAAGAAAGCTAGACTCATACTAGCTGCTATGGCCTCTGTCTCTCTCTTTAGCTCAAACCTAGCCTTTTCAAAGTGTTCTTTTCACCCAAGGTGCTGGGAGGTTCAGAAAGACGTCTCTTTTCTTTGGCATTGTGTCCCTTCTGTGGGATGAGTAGCCAGAAAGGCGCCGAGCCTTCTGAGTTTCTGCCCTGCACATCCCTGGCTCTCAAGCTTTGCAGAGGAAAGGTGGCGTGTTACCCCTTCCTCAGCCATGGCTCCCTGGCCCTCGCCCCCTGCTCACTGCCCCCACTCTCCCTACAGCTCTGGAGCTCAGCTGTGGGCTCCCGGAAGGTGCAGCATACCCAGGAGAAGTCTCCTTGGATGTCAGCGCCTCTAAAGCAGCCCAAGGCTCGCCTCAATTCCATGGTTCCCCGAGTCCTCAGCTCCAGAAGACCCGGCAGGGGGGTGGGCGGACCAGTGCGTAGCGGCGCAGCTCCCACGCCCCTGGCTCTGCGGTGTCACTCCGAACCCCGGCAGACAGCGAGGAGGAGCGGGTTTCTCCAAGGGCAGGACGTGGGGTGAGGAGGCCGGCAGGGAGAATGAAAGGGAGGTGGATCCCGGGTGCGACGAAGGGCTTTCCGGGACCTGCGGATCACTGACAAACCGCGGGGGAAGCCGCCCAGGTTGTTGGCGGTTTAGGGACGGAAGGCACTAAAGCGCTTCGGAAGTGACCATGAATGCGAGCGTGTAATCAAGTCACCGTGCAAATCGGGCGAGCCACGAGGCAGGCACATCCACGGCTGCAAACCCTGGCCCGAAGGGGGTCCGGCCAAAGTCGAAGGCAGAGGTGGTTCCCAAAGCAAGCCTGTGGGAGGGGGACAGCGAAGAAGGAGGTGCGAACGCGGGCCTCCAGGCGAATAGATTCCAAGACCACGCACGGGCCACGCAGCGACGAGCTCCCACCCGGCCACCCCCAGCCTGTGGCTTCCCTCACCCGGGGAGTGGTGGGTGGCAGGAGTTGAGCTCTCTCACCGCCCTCGGCGCACTCGAGGGCCAGGACCGTGCAGCTGAGCACAAGCAATTGGCACGGGGTAGCACCCAGCCTCACCGCGCGCCGGGAGGCCCCCCAGCCAACATGAGTTACACCGGCGATTACGTGCTTTCGGTGAGAACACCGAGTGACGATCTGTTGCTTCCCCTGAGGTGGCTACAAAGAAAGGAAGCCGGGGGCGGGTGGGGGGGGGTGGGAGAAAGGAAAGGAAAGGGGGGGGGGGGGTCCGGACTAGCTAGCAGCTTGTCAATTTCAACATCGGGTCACATGACCAGCACCTCCCTGCTAAGGATGGGGATAGATTTCCACGTCAGCTTACGTCTCCAAATTTCTACTTCACGGATCCGCTTCAAAGAGGCAGCTGCAGTGGAGAATCATGTTAAGCTCGGCTACTGCGGAAAGCCCAAGGTAGCCCAATGATGGATTTTGATGAGCGTGGTCCCTGCTCCTCTAACATGTATTTGCCAAGTTGTACTTACTACGTCTCGGGTCCAGATTTCTCCAGCCTCCCTTCTTTTCTGCCCCAGACCCCGTCTTCGCGCCCAATGACATACTCCTACTCTTCCAACCTGCCCCAGGTCCAACCCGTGCGCGAAGTGACCTTCAGAGAATACGCCATTGAGCCCGCCACTAAATGGCACCCCCGCGGCAATCTGGCCCACTGCTACTCCGCGGAGGAGCTCGTGCACAGAGACTGCCTGCAGGCGCCCAGCGCGGCCGGCGTGCCTGGCGACGTGCTGGCCAAGAGCTCGGCCAACGTCTACCACCACCCCACCCCCGCCGTCTCGTCCAATTTCTATAGCACCGTGGGCCGAAACGGCGTCCTGCCACAGGCTTTCGACCAGTTTTTCGAGACGGCCTACGGCACCCCGGAAAACCTCGCCTCCTCCGACTACCCTGGGGACAAGAGCGCCGAGAAGGGGCCCCCGGCAGCCGCGGCGACCTCGGCGGCGGCGGCGGCGGCGGCGGCGGCGGCGGCGGCGGCCACGGGCACGCCGGCAACTTCAAGTTCGGACAGCGGCGCCGGCGGCTGTCGAGAGGCGGCGGAGGAAAAGGATCGGCGGCGGCGCCCCGAGAGCAGCAGCAGCCCCGAGTCGTCTTCCGGCCACACTGAGGACAAGGCCGGCGGCTCCAGTACGTATAAAGGCAGCGCCCTGCGCTTTATGAAAGGGGAGTTGGAAATCTAGCGCAGCACCGCTGTTAAATTTTTATATGCTGTTTTATAAGCATATAAGGTTTATGAAGGGCCTTTAGGTTTCCCCCAACAAAACTTTGTTATAAAAGGCGGGATCACGTGGCGAGTGCTGAAATTGGCCGTGAAATACCCACCGGCCAAGGCATGCCTGCAAAAAAAAAAAAAAAAAAAACAAAACAAAACAAACAAAAAAACCCACACAACTGCCTTTTTCCCTTTTTCCCCTTCTCAGCTCCCAAGCCCAGCAGCTCGACCCCTCTCGGGACCAGCTCGGGGCTGGGGAGCCGGAGGTGGGCGCCTGTAAATTCCCCTTGCAAGGGCTCCGGAGCCTTTGATAGCGAGGTAATCCGGAGATTTTTATAAAAGCCATGTGTTGCTCCGGGATTCCAGTCCCGGCCGGGATTCAAAGACATCGCTGTTTAACGATGGCACTAGGAGCGTGTTTAACGGATAAAATAGCCCGCTTAGCTCGAGTAATACATTAAAAGAAACAAACTAACCCAAAGTTGGCCTTTCTGTCCAAAGGAAGCCATTTTCCTGTGGCGAGGTGGCAATTACGTGCTGCCTTCTGTCCGACTGCATGTTACAGTTGTTATTCAATCTGTCAAAAGCGGGTTTTTTTCTTTACTTCTGGTGGAGTTTTATTGAAAGGGGAGCAAGTCGAGCCTGCCCGCAGCTCTGGGAAACCCCTCGTTCCTCCACCCTATCTGGAATAGCACCCCTGCTCTGCCGGGGCGGGGGGCACCAGGATGGCTGTGTGGCCTTGGTCCTCAGGAAAGGCCCAGGGTAGGGGGCTTCCGCTGCCACCTCCCCACCTCGCGGAAGCCAGGAGGCTGGCCGGGGAGGCAGGAGCTGATGGCCAGGACTCAGGCTGACGAAGACCCGGCAGCTGCCCCAGATGTTAACGAGGGCCGAGTCCCGTCGCAGCCGGGAAAGACTGGGGCTGGGGCCGCCTTTACTGCCTCGGGAACCGGCCGTTCAGGTGCTGGAAGGTGAAATGTCCGCGGGCGGGCGACTGTTTGTTTAGTCTGGCCAGGCTGTAGGCAGCTGGCAACCCCCGCTCGCTGCTTTGAAAGCGATTTCAGCGGCGCAAACTCGCCTGTTGCAGTGAGGAGCCCTCCTTTCTGCTCTGGGGCAGAGTAAGCAGCTTCCCTGGGGGCCTATCTAGGGAGCTGGCTTTTATCTGGAGCTGAGCCTCCGCCGGCAGCCTCTCCCGAGCCAGCAGTAGAAGCTTGAAGGCAGGGACCTGGGGGGACCTTGATGGGGCTTGGGCAGGGCCTCCAGTCCCTCGGGCCAGCCCTTTTCCTCCACTGGGGGCTCTGGGATGGATTGCAGCCGTCACACTTGGCTCTCTCCCTGCCTCTTTCTCCCTTCACAGGTGGCCAACGAACCCGAAAAAAGCGCTGCCCCTACACCAAGTACCAGATCCGGGAGCTGGAGCGGGAGTTCTTCTTCAGTGTGTACATCAACAAAGAGAAGCGCCTGCAGCTGTCTCGCATGCTCAACCTCACTGACCGTCAAGTCAAAATCTGGTTTCAGAACAGGAGAATGAAGGAAAAAAAAATTAACAGAGACCGTTTACAGTACTACTCGGCCAACCCGCTCCTCTAAGGCTCCAGCCAACTGGAACTGGGTGGGGGGCTTCATACACATGAGATTATATGCAGATTTTGACCTTGACAAGGTCAAGGCACGCGGTGACTTTTGAAGAAAGGCGATGTGCAAGAGAGGGGAGGCTACACGGAGACAGCCTGGAAGGAGGCCGCTCGGGACGCTCCTGGGCGTCGGTGGTTAAGATTTCTAACGATAATTGGATTTGGAGAGTTGTACATCAACGAGAAGGAATGGTTTGGGGCGCCTGGTGGTTCACTCTTGGAGACTGTAGAGCTTTGGGTTGGGGGTGGTCTCCATCAGGGACTGGGCCCCCTCCAGGCCCCCTGGAGAATGACCCCGACCAGGGACCCTGCACATGGAGCCTGTCCACTTCCAGGACCCCTGCGTCAAGGTCTCCAAACCCAGTTCAGTTTGGGAGCAGAAGGGAGGGGGAGGGTTCCTAGACGTCCGGATTGGGGCTCCTCTCCAAAGCCAGTGTGAAAGATGACTGGGCTAAGAGGAGGCTGTGAGGTGGGAGAGGGCTGCTGATCCTTGAGGGAGAAATAATCTACTATTCCAGGTGGCATTAGGGGCTCTCCAGCCCCTCCTAGCCACTCACCACACTGTCCCAGGCCCGAGCTGAGCTTCCAGCACTCGACTTCTGCAGCTCACCTAGTTTTTCCTACCGATTAGGGTGTTCCTTCCTGGCCTGCCACTCTGGCCTAAAGCCTAGTGACAGAGCAGACCATTCCCTGAGGTGGAAGACATCAAAAAGCCGAGAGGCTGCACCCAGGCCGCTGGCCCCCAGATCCATGCAGGAAATGCCTGTGGAGTGCGGCAGCTTGGCAAAGTCTACAGCACGCTTAAATCAAGCTTGGATTTGCTCAGCGGAGCGCTGGAGCAGCAGAGCGGCGGGCCTGGCCAGCGGTCCCCAACTATGAGGGGCTTGAGCCCCCCAAGCACCCAGTTCCCACGCCGCACTCTGCCCTTCGTCACCCCAGAACAGAGCTTGGAAGCTTCCAGTGACCTTCCAAGAGCTCGAGAGTGATTTGGAATTATTTTAAAAGATAAATATTATATTATATATATATATTTCCCTGAAAGAACCAAAGCAAATTTTAAAAGATGCAATGTAGAGGGGGGGAAAGATGAAGAAAATATTTAAAGGCTCTATCTGTTTACAGTGTTCCATGGTTAAACTCACTCACTGCTAAAAATATTTGAATGTACGCTTCATACAGGGATGGCGTTCAAAAGACTTGTAAATAAAGGAACTATAACCTATTTTGTTTGAATACTTTTTTTTTGCCATTAGTTGATTGCCTTTGGAGTATTGGAGGGGATGGGAAGTGTGTCGGGAATGGTCTTTTTAATTTCTTGCAATATTTGAAAAGTGTTAGGGAGATGCTCTGAGGTTGTTCGGCCCTCCAGGGTCTGGGGACCTCGCTGAGAAAGGCAGGCACCCTTCCATTAAATCTCCTCCACCCCCCTGTGTTAAGAAGCGTCTGGTGGCTCTGTTTGTAACAGGAGTATTGGCCTGTCCTCCATTCTCACCCACTGCATATGTCGCAGCATGTATACAGGTGACAGGGCACAAGGAAAATAAAGACTGTGAAAACTTGAGTATTGGGTCCTGGTGTGACATTCCTCTCCCCGCTCGCCTTTTACTGCCAAATGTCTGCCCCCCTCAGCACCAACACCACCCCCCCCTTAGGAAAGGGGCAAGTTACTAGGCCCCTGAGATGGTGGGGAGGTGACTTAGGATTTAACTCCATTAGAAGCCAAACTTCGGAAGCCAAGGTGAATGGCCAGGTCCTTGGCTTCCCTCACGTGGGGAAGTGGGGTCCCAGGAATGGGGTATCTCAGGGCCTGGAATACAGGGCTTCATCCTCTCAAACTGACCCCAGCCCTGGGAGAAAGCCTTGGGGCTTGAGGTGGCCAGTGGGTCTGATCCCAGGCTGGACTCACCTCAAGACTAGGAGGCCTGAAGTGGAAACACTCTAGGGTGCCCTGGGGAGCCCTGCAGCAAGAGGGAGACTGGTCTGGGTACAAAGACAGAGCAGTCTCTCAGGAGTCTCTAAGAGCACTTTCTTTTCTCCCCAGCTCCCAGTTGAGGCTGCCTTTTCCCTTTGGGGAAAGAAAGATACTGGTTTCCTCTTTGTTTCCTGCCTTTGAACTTCTGCCTTAAATTTGGACATCACCCATAACCTTGAGGGGCAGGGCGAAAGGCCAGAGGCTTTTGTTGCCACCCCCCCCATCCCCACTCTCTCCCAAGCCACTCAGGCAGAACCAGAGCAGCAGAGAGGATGGAATTTGGAGAGAGGCCCCAGACCCCGTAGCCCCGCTCTGTTTATTTGTTTGTGTGTTTGTCTAACTTGCGCGACTGGGGAAATCAAGCTCAAAGGGGAATGGGACGGACCCCGGAGATGAATGCCTAGGTTGATAGACACACAGAGGTGAACAAGGACTCTCCTGGGGGCAGGGAAGGAGTGGGCAGGGAAGCCTAGGATTTAAGGAGACTTCCTTTGGGACGGTTAAAGATTAACCAAGTCTCACAAGTTGCTACAGAGAGTCTAGCCAGGAGGACTGCTCGAGGGCAGGCGGCGAGCGGGCGCGGGTTCGATTTCTGAGCCCTATAAAAGCCCATCCTCCGATGGCTGTGACAATGTGGTCGTAAACCCGTCCGGGGCCGGCCAATTTGCATATTTGGAATGCGCCGCTATAAACCCGGCTGGGATTTTGCAGCAATTTCTTAGATGTAAAAATGAGATCTCTTTAGCAGCGGGCTGGGCACCCTCTCTCCCTCTGTCTCTGCCTTGAGCCTGCTCTCCTTTCCCGGCTCCGGGCTGGAGATCGGGCCCGGCCTAGGCTCTCAGCCGCCACGAGATGGCGCACTTCCGATCAATGTCAAAGCCGCCGGGGAGCCGGGAACCCCAGCGCATTTCTTGGCCTTTGTTCGCTTCTGATACTAAGAGCGGCACGTTATATTATTTCACTTGTCCCGCTCTCCTTCGTATCACAAAAAGGGGGGCTCACCTTCAAGAAGTGGTTGGTGTTGTAATTTAAAGCAACGCGCCTTCTCTAGGGCTCGCAGGCGTCGCGGCGCGGAGAAGCCAGCTTTCCCTTGGCAGTGATTTCGGAAATGTGTCAAGGTAAGAGGCCACAAGTTTAGCAATTTCAATCTGACTGGGGCGGGAGTGGGGCCGGTGTCTGAGCAGGGCTGGGAAAGTGGCTGGGTTTGTGAGCTGGGGGGTGACGCTATAGGCGCCCAGCCCACTCGGCCCCCCTTCTCTCGTCGCCCCCTAAGGTTGGAAAGCAGGGGGAGGCCTCAGTGGAAAAGCTGACGATTTTAACTCTATGCGCCAGCATTTCACCTAAGGCGATCTTTAGATTTTGTAGAAATATTCAGAATGGGATGAACCTGGGATGGGGAGCATCCAAGCAAAAGGGTCCCGGCTGTGCTGGGATACGGGATTGTGGTGGTAAAAAAAAAAAAAAAAAAAAAGGGGGTGGGGGGAGATGGCGGGACTGGGGAAAACTGAAAGTTTCTACTCGAAACAATGAGGTGGTCAGCGACCGTAGCCGCTGGGGCAGGATTATTCCCTGGGGCAGAAGTCAGGAAGGTAGCTGGTTTCCTACTATGTGCGATCTCTAGGTTTGCCCAGCAGATTGGTGGTAACATTTGTTCCAAAAAAAGGCAAATTCAGAAAAGTAGCGTTATATTTTTGAGGCTGCCAGGGAAGTCTGTGTTGCTTACTTGGAATGTACCGCTTATAAACCTGGCTGGAGTTTTGCAGCAATTTCTTAGATGCAAAAATGAGATCTTTTGCACATTTTGCAAATGCGCAAAAAATGTATTGGTAAATACCTATACATTTTCAAAGGCTGGCACTGAGGATAAACTCTGATCAAACAATTTCTCCATCAGAGTTGTCATAAAACAAGTTTAAAATAATCATGTCACTTACATTTCAGAGGCCAGATTCAAATTTCCTCTTTTCCTAGTTTTAAATTTTTTATTCCAGTATGTTTTCATTTGTTTCTCGAAATGGTTATTCTCTTTTCACAAATACACCGTGCATGGGTGAGTTGGGGGGGGAATCTCAGAGAAAGTAGGTGCCGCCTGTGTGTGCATGTATAATTTTGCCGATCACAGTCACTAGTCTTTGTTGAGCACGGTCTCCCAAACTCTGCCAGAATAAAGCAAGGAGTGGGCACCCACACGGTGCTCTCTGCAGCCTGAGCCTTCCCTAAAATCCCAAAGCTGCCTCTAGTTTCAAGGCCAGAGTTAGTTTATGCTGGACGAAACTAAGGATATTGCAATTGAGGGGTGTATGTGAGGGGTGAATGAAAAGGCCCCAACACTCCCCCCATCAGGAGAGAAGGGCCAGTTCAGTGGTTGGATATAGAAAAAAATTTAGGGACACATTGCACCTGATTGATTCTAAGCAGACACATCAAATACTGTATCCCTGAAAAGGTTGACATTCTTAAAGATGAAGAGGAGAAGAAGTTTACTGCTCACCCCCCAAAATTTTAAATATGCAGTAAATGCGTGAATCAAAAATGTCCAGAATTTTTGTTTAAGCTGGATTTGTGGAAGTAGCATTTATTTTTCCTCTCTGGGGCTGCATCTCAACTCCACAGCTGATCAGATAATTCTGAGCCCAGAAAGCATCGAGAGTGAACTCCAGATACAAATTGTTTACTGGCTATCTCAATCTCAGTACCTGGTATTTTTTATAAGAATATTTTTTGGTAATAACAGTTTATTATTTCTTGTGGTTTGCAAGGGCCTACTCGGGAGAAGCAATCTGCTATCTGGTGAACTGCATGGTAATCCTTGCCAAAGGGCTTATTTCACCAGCCTGGCATTTACTTCGGCTCCATAGATGAAGGGGCATGGTAGAAATTAACCAGGTAGAAATGAGCAATATTTACTCCTAAATAAAATGTGGGCCCTGCCAGCTGCACAGGCCTGGTTGAAGCAAGTAGACACCAGAGAGTTTTAGGTCAAAGGCATCCTGACCAACAAGAGAGAAATTCGGCAGCTGGGAAAGAGGGTGAAAGAGAAAAAAAGAAGGTAAATGGGCGAGAGGGAGAGAGAGTGTCCAGAAGCCAACCCATGCTTTAATTGAATTGTTTTTCTTAATCTCTTGGGGGTGGGGAACCCCCAGAAAGCTGAGATGATCGATAAATGGAATATTTTATTGAGGAAGCTAACACCTCGGTGTTACAGTCTGGGGAGTGTGGAGGCTTGGGGCCAGTCGGGGATGCTGGGAGCTCTGAGACTGACTGAGAAGGCAGCAGGCGTTTTACTCGAGCTTCTGCTGTGTGGATATCTTCTTGTTCGAACCAGCCAGTCGGGCAGGCCAGTCTGCTTCCCAGGCGCATCTGCGGGCTCTCCACACACTCTCGGCTCAGCAGTGGAGGTGGAGTGGCAGTCTGGGCCAGAGAGGGGATCCCACACAGACTTACATATTCTTTTTTTTTTTTCCAAGCAAGAAACAGCACAAACTCAACATCCCATTTGGTTTATTAGAAGGGGGGAAAAGACACTAGAGAGAAACATCCAGCTTTCCCCAAAGGTCCATGAAGACCCAAGTGCCAATGCCATGGTGTGTGAGCCCTCAGCGGGCTTTCCACATCCTCTACTCCACAGCTGAGGTGGCCTTCTCATAGCAGATGCGGTACCAAACTGATATTTGTAACCTTGGTTGGAGCGTGCATGCTCTTGGATCCCATTCAGCCTAGAAGCCCATTTGGCCACCCTACAGAGCTCTAACTAGATTGGGCCTGAGCTGCCTACAGCGGGGTACCCAGCTTGTCTTACTAGTCAAACTGGCAGGGCTGCTGATTTCCCGGAGAGTCCTGGAACATTCTGGAGACCCCAAGGAAAAGGCTTTGAGGGGTCTGTGAACTCCCTGAAAATAATGGGTCAAATTGTGGGAACGCACAGATGTGCATTTTTCACAGGATAAGAGTCAGAACGTGGCCTTAGATTTACCAAAGCGGGCCTTAACTTCCAAGAAAGTTAAGAAAGACAGGTTTACATCCTTTAGAGCGTTGTCTTTCACTTTATTTTTTTAGCCTCCACCATCTCAAGCATTCTCTCCTGTGGCCACTGGTCCTTCCTAACCTGTGGGCTGGGAAGTTGCTTTCTGCATTTTGTCTGAAAAGGCACCAAGTCCTGGCTCACTGGCCTGCTGGGGCTCATTGTCCTCAAGGGACCCTCTCTTGTACTTGGAACCTACTTCCCACTGGGCAGAGATTTCCTGAGAGGTATGGACAGTGCTGAGGGGCAAAACCCCCTTCTCAGGCAGTTCTCAGCTTTGTGGCATTTCCCAGTAGCACTGCTGAGCGCAGGAGTTCCAGTCAGTTTCACTCTCCTTACAAGGTGGGTAAGGACCAAGCCCATCTGGGGAAGGATCCTGGGCTGCGTGGTCTGAAGCTTTTGGTACTCAAGTTCGTTGACCTCGTGGGCCTAGCCCGATTAAAATTTGTCTTGGCCTTGGGCGTTTGAGCGATATGGAGAGTGAAGGACAGATCCTGATCTCTCGGCACAGACCCCTCACTTGATTCGGCTGCGCCGCTACTGCAGCCTCAAGACCCTGTCGGACTGGAGAGAGCTGACTCTCTCATGCTCTCTCTCCCCTTTTCTCCCTCTCTTTTCTCTCCCTCTGTCCTTTTTTCCTTCTGTTCCTCTCTTTCTCTCTCTATCCCTCTCTTCTCCGCCCCAGACGTCCAGTCCGCAGAGCCGGTCACCGCGGGGCGCAGAGGTGTAAGTGGCTGGAGCGCAGCGCAAGCGGTGGCACGGCCTCCGGGTGCTGCGCGCCGAGCAGCCGCTGCCGGCAGAGACCGCAACTGCTTACTTGCATCTCAGAAGCCAGCACCAGGGCTCTGCCGCCAGCTCTCCCATACGCTCTCTCTGGGTCCTCTCAGGCTCGGCTTCCTCCTCCGACTGAGTTCATATTGGGAGGAACAAGGCCAAGTGCCTGGCAAATCACCCGGAAGGCAAGGGTCTTTCCCCGCCGCCGCCCGCAGCGGGATCCCGGCGTTCAGCAAATCCAGTCAAGCCCTCTGCAGGGACTGGAGCTGGCGGAGTGGGCAGGCCTGGGACATCCTGGAGAGCTCTAGCCCGTAGGTAGGCTAGGGGCAAGGCAGCGACCTCCTGGGCTCCCTGGATCCGGCCGGAAAAGGTCGCATTTCCTGAGACATGTATGAGGCCCACACTTGGGGGCTAGCGCCCTGGGCCTGCCGTTTCCAGTTGACTAAGGCCAGGGAAGAAGGAGGCCCCGGTGTCTGTTGAGCAAAGGGCCTGGCCTCCGAACGCGCCTATAACTTGGGCCACGAGCCCAGCCAGGCCTTACAGAGAACGGATTTCCTCACCGCGGGCCTCGTTAAAATGCGCACACTGCGGGAGTGAGGGATGCCCCAGCCGTGGGTTTGGAGGGGAGGGAGGAAGAGGGGAGGGGACCGAGAGGCAGGAGTGTGGTGACACCCGTTCTTGTCTTAGCCTCCGGCAGCGTGCGAATGCCAAGGCTAAAGGGAGAGTTCGAGGAGAATTGTGTGGCAGAGGTGTCCGTTTGCCCCCTCCAAGTTTCCCCCTCCAGGTCTTCGCCTCCCGGTAAGCCAAAAACCCTGAAGATCAATGTTTCTTTCACTTCCCCCAAAGGCGTAGGAGCTTAGAGGCTGCCAGCGCCATGTGGCTGCGGGGTGGCTGGACCTCGCTCTGGCCTTGGAGTAAAAGGGTGGGGGAGTCTCTCAGCCAAAGTGGTCAGTCGCCTCAACCCCTGACTCGTGGCAGCCCACCAAGGTTCACCGACAGGAGCTGCAGAGAAGGCAAGCCAGGTGAGCACGCCATAGGTAAACATCCTAACTGGATCAACCCACGGGTGGAGGAGGAGCGGAGGGCGTACGGGGTTGAGAGGCCAGGGCGTTGCATTTTGGGGAGAGTTCTGTGAGGGATGCAAGAAAGAAGTGGCAACTGCCGGCTTCCAGTCTGCTCTGGATTTCGGACACTCTGAGGATCCTGGTGACCTTAGGAATAGGTCCACCACCTTGGGGAGACAGCTCCAGGTCCAGGGCTGAATGGGAAGGGCTTGAGGCCCTGACGGCCCCCCTTAGTGTCTAGAGTGCACCGAGGTCTGGTGGCCGATTCCGAAATTAAAATGGGGAGCACCCAAGGCGGGCCGGGGTGTGCACCGTAAACACCCCACTTGTTAACTGCGCAGGGCCCAGGGGCCCTTCAAACAGGCCCCAAAGGAGGGCGCGCGTCTGGGCATGGGCGGAGCGAGCCCAGGGGCCAGGGGCCCCACCAGCCACGTTGGGGCGGCCCCCGCAGCTCCTGGCCTTTGGGCTGAGGTATTGGGTGTGCGTCTCGCGGCCCATCAATACAGATTACATATTTATATCAATCGCGGGCTCGGAGGGCGCCCTCGGAGAGCAGCCCCGCGCCTACGAAACCAAACTGGGAGTGGTCGCGCGGAAACTCTGGCTCAGGATTGGCTGCGGGCGCTTGCCGCGGTGCGGGGGGATTGCTAATCGTATTCAGCATGTTTTGCACAAGAAATGTCAGCCAGAAAGGGCTATCTGCTTCCTTCGCCAAATTATCCCACAACAATGTCATGCTCGGAGAGCCCCGCCGCGAACTCTTTTTTGGTCGACTCGCTCATCAGCTCCGGCAGAGGCGAGGCTGGCGGTGGTGGCAGCGGCGCGGGGGGCGGCGGCGGTGGCTACTATGCCCACGGCGGGGTCTACCTGCCGTCGGCCGCCGACCTGCCCTACGGGCTGCAGAGCTGCGGGCTCTTCCCGGCTCTGGGAGGCAAGCGCAATGAGGCGGCGTCGCCGGGCGGCGGTGGTGGCAGCGGGGGCCTGGGTCCCGGGGCTCACGGCTACGCGCCCGCGCCTATAGATCTGTGGCTGGAAGCGCCCCGGTCATGCCGGATGGAGCCGTCTGAAGGGCCGCCGCCGCCGCAGCCCCAGCAGCAGCCGCCGCCCCCGCCGCAACCACCCCAGCCCCCGCCGCAGGCCACCTGCCGTCTGAAGGGCCGCCGCCGCCGCCGCAGCCCCAGCAGCAGCCGCCGCCCCCGCCGCAACCACCCCAGCCCCCGCCGCAGGCCACCTCGTGCTCTTTCGCGCAGAACATCAAAGAGGAGACCTCCTACTGCCTCTACGACTCGGCTGACAAATGCCCCAAAGGCTCGTCCGCCGCTGCCGAGCTGGGCCCCTTCCCGCGGGGCCCGCCGCCTGAAGGCTGCGCCCTGGGCACCTCCAGCGGGGTGCCAGTGCCTGGCTACTTCCGCCTCTCTCAGGCCTATGGCACCGCCAAGGGCTACGGCAGCGGCGGCGGCGGCGGCGCGCAGCAGCTCGGCGCCGGCCCGTTCCCTGCTCAGCCCCCGGGGCGCGGCTTCGACCCGCCACCCGCGCTCGCCTCCGGTTCTGCGGATGCAGCCCGGAAGGAGCGAGCCCTCGATTCGCCGCCGCCCCCCACGCTGGCCTGCGGTGGCGGCGGCGGGGGCTCGCAGGGCGACGAGGAGGCGCACGCGTCGTCTTCGGCTGCGGAGGAGCTCTCCCCCGCCCCTTCCGAGAGCAGCAAAGCCTCGCCCGAGAAGGACTCCCTGGGTAAGCAGGGCGCGCTGAAGGGCCGCAGTCAGGCGGGCAGGCAGACAGGCAGACCCAGAGAAGGGAAGGAGCAGAGAGCCAGGAGTCCGCACGGCAGCCGGTCGGCCTTGGCCCGAACTGCAGGCAGGCTGACCTTGTGAACTTGCTTTTTAATATTTGGGCGTGGGGACGCAGTAAAAATTCATGTCAGGCTTAGCGCCCCACACCAAGACGTCCTCCGGCTGGGGGCGAGGACACCGGCAAGCAGCTCCCCTCTTGTGCGTGCCCTTCTCCGAGCCCCGGAGCACCCTAAGCGGTGGTCTGGGCCCAGCCTGCCAGGCGCGGCCCACGCGGGGGGGAGGAGGAGGGAGGGAAAGTGTCTCGCCCGCAGATAGCGCGGATGTTTGTAAGGCATCCAAAATAAGCAGCCGCCAACACCAATAAATAAGCCCATTAACCGGCGAAGTTCGAGTTTACGATCCCCCTTGCTTTTTTCAAAGTTGCTGGAGGGACGGGAATCCTCGTTGCGGGGAGAAGAAAAGGCATATGCAGCCCGGATGCCTGGGCCCTGATCTGAGAGTCAGAGAGGGGCCATTTCGCCTCCCCTGGAACTCGAAATCGCCCAGATTGCACGTCCCTGGCTCCTGGAGAGACGTGAGGCAGGGCCCTTGACCCCAATCAGTTTTTCGTGCCTTCCCCATGTCCCATCTATGTCCTTCTTCCTCTCCTCATCAGGCCTTGGGCAACCAGGGAACTGGAGTGAGACACAGCCACGTGGCCCGCCCCCCTTCCAAGTTACCACTCTGCGCACCCAGCCTGGGGGCTGCAGGAAATGCTAGGCTGCCTTGGGGCGAGAAGCACCGAAAGGCGTTAAGTTCAAGATATACAGCCTGCCCTCCCAGGCCGTTCCTTCTGCAAGCGCCTGGCAGTTTTGTGTTAAAACAGGTGTTTGGGAAAAAGCGGAGGAAAATGTAAATTGGGAGAGTAGGTGTAGATTGGAGGCCCACTCGATTTTGCACATGACTTTTGGAGGAACTGCTCTCCCTGGGCAAGCTAAAGGGGGGCATAACTCTCTCCGTGTGGCTCAGGGCATCCCTCTTACGGTAGGCACGATCCGAATTCACCCCTGCGTGCAGCCCGCGTGGCCTCGATTTAACCTTCCCCTCTTTATTCTCTTAAATGCCAGGCAATTCCAAAGGCGAAAACGCAGCCAACTGGCTCACTGCAAAGAGCGGCCGGAAGAAACGCTGCCCCTACACCAAGCACCAGACGCTGGAGCTGGAAAAGGAGTTTCTGTTCAACATGTACCTTACTCGAGAGCGGCGCCTAGAGATCAGCCGCAGCGTCCACCTCACGGACAGACAAGTTAAAATCTGGTTTCAGAACCGCAGGATGAAACTGAAGAAAATGAACCGAGAAAACCGGATCCGGGAGCTCACAGCCAACTTTAATTTTTCCTGATGAAGCTCCAGGCAATGCGGTTCTTTTCGCTTCCAGAGAGCCATTCTGCTCCCTCTGTCTTCGGCTCTGCCCAGGAACTCGCACCTGTGCCGGAGCCCCATTCCTCCCTTCCCACACTCACCATCTCGCTGGCCGTTACATCTGTGCAGGGCTGGTTTGTTCTAACTTTTTGTTTCTTTTTCTGTTTGCTTGGTGCTGGTTTATTTGTTGTTTTCTGGGGGAAAAAGCCATATAGCGCTAAAATTCTATATAGAGAGATATTGTCCTAAATGTAAAGCGGTGACAGGGATGGTTTTCTGTCTCGGGGTTCCACTGCTTGAAATGGCCTCTGTCCTCCCGGTGGAGCTGGTTTCCTGCAGGGCCGGCAAACCTAGCCAGAAGGCGGCGGAGGTCGCATTGTAGGCAGCTGAGGTGTCTGGCCTGAGGTCAATGGTGCAAGGAGCCGCCACCGGGCTTGCCTGCCTGGAGTGCTGGGCTGTGTTTAATCAGGAGATACAGGCCCCTGGGTTTCTTTTTTCTTTCTTCCTTTCTTCCTTGGCAAAGAGAAGGGCTTGCAGGCATGGACACGCAGGTTGGCAAAAGGGCTTGACTTTGGCTGATTGGCAAAACTGAGAAAGTCAGAAAGATTACTTTTTCCTTCCTCTGTAAGATATCCCAGCTTTAAAAGAGAAAAGAATGACCAGGAGAAGGAAACTTCTCTTCCAGTTTGTGTAAGGTCTCGCATTGTGGGACTAAATTACTTCACTCACTCTGAATTTCCATGCCCTTCTGGCTGTAGATAAATGATCATATTTTGTTTTGTTTATACCTGCAGATTTAGTGGATTTTTTTTGTCATTAAATAATTGTTACCACTGGTAACACACAACAAGCACACCATTATTCTCCCTATCTTGTGGAGGTATTTTCCCTCGTTTTTCCCTTTTTTCTTTTCTTTTCTTTTTTTTTCTTTCTAAAATTCACGGAAACCAAGGAGGGCTGGGGCAAGCGGAATAGACTAGAGAAGGGAGACACTGTTGGGTTTCCTTTATACTGTGAAGTTACATGCATAAAAGGGTCAAACCTGTAGGTGCAGAAAAAGAAAAAACTATAAAATACAAATCTGTATAAATGTCTATTATTATGAAAAATTGCCAATCTTGTTTTATGCAAATGCATTCTATCGTTATTATAAATGTTAGTTCTAGCTCTATTTACTTCTAATCTTAAATCAGAATAAATTAATATTGTAATGCTGCTGTGCGTGGAAAAAGACGATGTTTATGTTCTTATAGAAGAATAAAAGCTGTGGAATGAAGCTTTTTAATTTTACCTCTTTTTTTTTTTTTGACTTCTTATCTTCACCTTCCACTTTATCCCGTCCACCACTTTTACAACAGGAGGACTAGCCCGCGCCCCCTGCAATTACTTTAGGCATCTATTTAAATATTACCTAGACGGTCGTAATTTGTCTGGGCCCTATAGCCCTGGTGCCGTAAGGTTTGTCGGCTTTTGTTCAGTTTTATGACTTGCTAGTATATCTGGATTGTGGCTGTCTTGGACCAGTGGTTTCAGTTGAGAGAGGAGCTGCATAGACAGAGGAAGCCAAACAGGATTTCTTTCGGGAGCCCCCCGGGAGGTTCGCAGAGGCTGGTTATTTCGTGGGTCTCCGGGTCCTAAATGACCCCCAGCCTAGGACTCCGGGGAGCAGGCTGGGCCCACAGCGCGTCACTAGCGTCCGCAGCAGCGGTTAGGTAGACCGCGGCGGGGCTGCATGGGTCCTCCCTCCCCCAGCAGGCCTCCACGACCTGGTCGCCCTCGGCGGGGCCACGCGTTTCCTGCTCGCGGGAGGTGGTGGGGGGGCGACAGCAGGGGGGAGGGGGCGCAGGAGCGCGCGCCCCGGCTGGCTGGCTGGCTGGCTGGCTGGCGGGGAGGGAGAGAGGGGGAGAGCGAGTGGCAGGGAGCGAGCGCGGGAGGCCGAGGCCAGACAGGGAGCCGGACTCCTTGCTGTCCCTTGCGCTTTCGAATCGCCCAGGGCTGCCGCCGCTCGGCGCCGCGCCGGGTCGCTGAGCTGCAAGATTTGGGAAACCAGCCCGCACAGTGCTCGTCCCCTCCTCTCTTCTCGCTTTCTCCCCTCCTTCCATTTTCCTCTCTCTCCTTTACCTTCCTTCCCTTCTTCTCCCAGGTTTACCTTACCGGGGCCGGTGGCTTCTCCATCCGTGATGCCTTAGCGGCAGCCCTGAACACACAGTGACAGCGGCGGGCGCAGGTTGGCGAGGGGCCGGGCGCGATCACAGGGTTCTCCTTTGGCGGCGGCGGCGGCAGTAACGGCGGCGGCGGCGGGCGAGGCAGCTCCGCGCGGGCAGCACCAGAACTGGTCGGTGATTTAGGTAGTTTCCTGTTGTTGGGATCCACCTTTCTCTCGACAGCACGACACTGCCTTCATTACTTCAGTTGAAATCGTCTCAGGTACCTGTGCGCGCGGGGGCCGGGCCGGGCGGGGCATCCGGGCCCTGGTCATACCAGGCCTGTGGTGGCAACCTCGGCTTATCCCGCGCAGGAGCCTCGACGCTGCCTCCTCAGCGCTCTGCCAGGCTGCTGGCCTCACTCCCCCCCCCACCCGCCCCCATCTGGCCCGGAGCAGGTACGGTCAGGTTAGCTGCTCCTTCGCGGACGCCAGGGGCGTGGTAGGAATTCTGGGCCTCGGGCCATTCAAGGTCAGGGGCGCACGCTTCCATCCTGGGCCTCCCCCCGCTCCAGGCCTGCGCCTGGCTAGGGACTCTGCCATTCTCCTGCAAGGCTGGGACACCTCCAGCCCCAATCCAGGGTACGAGATCAGGAAAGATCCCTTTGCCAGTGGAGACTCGGTCTAAATTATGAGGGACAGGGCTAACAGGAGCTGTGATCCTGGATTTGTCACTTACCCTTCTCTCTGTAAACCGCCCTCTGCTCCCAAGAGCTGCCTTTGACTCTTCCTTCTTTCCTTCCCTCCTTCCTTCCTCTTTTTTCTTTCTTCTTTACTCCTTCCTTTTTTTCTTTCCTTTTCTTTGTTTTTCTTTCACCTTCGGTCTATGTCCAGTTTTCTATCTCCACCTCCTCTCCTCCCCAACTATTCCTTTGGGAGGGAACCGGGAGAGATCCAGGGCTTGCTTGGGGAGAGCGGTGGAGGGGGGGTGTCTTATTTTTCTATGCGCGTTCAAGTAGAGGTCGGAATCTGCAGAGGAAGGGCTCGAGGGGTGCGGCTGTCGAAGGCTGTGGATCTGGGCCTGGTATGCCACGGCACAGACAAGGCCTCGGTTACGATCACGACCGGATGGCGGCAGCCTGGCGTTTCTACTCGGCGGCAGCCTAGGAGATCTGATTAGGGGCATTCGCGGCGTTTCTGTGTGCCCACTCCGAGGGCAAGGAGGCCTGTCGCCAACTTCACTGGGGAGCTGAGGTTGAGACCTGGGCTGAGGCCTAGCCAGGCTCGGTGGAGCGTCACGCAGGGAACTCTGCCGGGAAGCTTCCTCGGCTCTCCCGGCAAGCTTCCTCGGCTCTCCCGGCCTGCGAGTCCAGGCTCCGGCTTTAACCGCGATAAGGGAGCCCCGCTAGGGCAAAGATTGGCTGCTTGCTTGTCAGTAACTTCTGTCAGGTTCAGAGTATGTTAGATATGGCATCCTTGTGGGGACAGATGCTAGAGAAGGGAACCCTTCCAGTGCCGGTCTGTTTCAAATGATAGGGGAAAGGAATCCTGAATTCCAGAACCGTTGGAATACAAACTTGAGTCCGTGTTCCAAGTTGTAGGCCATGGTTTGAAGCCAGAGGGACCATTCTCGCTACAGGAAACTGAAAACAACTTCTACCCCTCCATATCCCCCAACACACACGTGGGCCTTCGGGCTAAAGCCCACGGAGCAGCGCTTCTCTTCTCAGCTCCAGCAGCCCAGGAACTATTTTCACTGCTCAGCCTGCCCTCCTGTTATCTGAAAGGCCAGCATACGGCATTCACCTCAATTCCTCCCTGCCATTTTCAGGACCTGAGTATTGGATTTGTTTTGGAGGCCAAGGTTTTTGAACTCTCAGGCTAGAAGAGGCAGTTTGTAATCACACCCATTTATTGTTTCTGTACGCACACACAATCCTTTTCACTTCCAAAATAAAAGCAGACACAAAAGCCTGAATATTCTCTCCCCAAACCTGTGGGCTACATAGGGATAACATTTAGTTTTGTGATTTCCCTCCTTTCTGGGCATCAGTAAAGACTGCTTAATTCTCGATGCCTGCTAATTATTTAGTAAGTGTCCTACTTGGGGCCGCTAAGGCTATTTAAAGAAACCCAGCCTTTTAATTTAAAAAAATACTAATAATCACTGGTGTCTTCTCTGGCTACAAAAAAAAAAAAAAAAAGGAAACGGCAAGCAGGCGTATCCAGCCCGTTGGCAGACAATTACAATTAGGAGTGAAGGTTTCCTCCAGGGTTAATTTTTCTTAATGAAAATCTAAGAGGTCGATATTTGGGACACCCTGAGCTGCGGTGAGGGTGCGGATAAGGCGGAGGAATTTACAGGGAAAGGAAAATATTAGGAAGGAGGGGGCCGAGGCGGCCAGGACCGGCCACGTCGGAGTTCATTGTGTCGGCCACTTCCCTCTTCCGGCGCGGGCCGAGGAAGGGGTACCCGGTTGGTCTCTGCGCGGCTTCGCAGCCTCATTCTCGGGGAGAGCCTGGCATTTGAGGGTCCCCGCCTGGGATAGGGGTGTATCAGGGTTTGGGGGATTACTAGAACAGTTGGGGAGGATGAAGGCAAAAAAGAAGATGGAAGCGACCAATGCCGCCCGCCCGCCCTCGCCGCCAGGGAAGTGGGCTAATGAGAAACACACTCTTGCAAGCACAGTGTTCACACGTGAATTTAATTACCCCGTTTTTAGGAGTCGCTTCTTTCTTTTCGGGTTTGGAGTAGCTTTTTGTTTTTGTTTTTCAATTAACATCCAGGCCGAGGCCTTTAAATTTACCTCGGAAAGACTCTAAGGGGTGAGAAATACCTTCCTCAATTTGGCCAAACTAAGGAATGGGATTAAAAGTCAATGCCCTGTGCCCCTCCCCGTTTTAATTTCTAGCCCTGGACTTGAGCTGCGGCCCCTCGCTTTGGGCCTTGTAACTCTGCCGAGCCTCGGGTCGGGTGGATAACCGAGGCGGGCCCGGGATAGGAGCCAGGAAGGAAGGAGCCCTGCAGGACTCATACGGGGGCCTGGAGGCCAATCGCTCCGGTGCGGGCCTCCCAGCTACTGGAGCCGCGGGATCTCTTAGGCGGGTCTGCCTTTTCGCCAGCGGGCTCGCCTTTCATTGATACTGCCTCGTGTTTTTTCGCAGCTCAGATTCAGGGAATGCGACGAGGCCTGCAGAGCTCAGCGTTAGGGCCTTCGAGGTTGGAGCACGGGCCTGGGCCGCCTGCTGCGTCCGCCGGGGGTGGGGGATAGTGATTCCGGGCTGACCACGAGCAGGGCGCGCTGGGCTCGCGTGTGCGCGGGGTTGGGGCCGAGTGCGCGTCACAACCAGGTCCTCAAGCCCATCGCCTCAGCGACGGCTGGCCACTCCCTTTCTGGCCGGTCCTCGGTCGGGCCCTCGCTGGAGGCTCACCGGCGAATTTGGTAGCTGTCCGGGCGCCCTGCGCTCCAGTCGGGCAAATTCCGGGGGCCCACAATAGGTGCTGCCCTCTCGGCGGCCCGTCCCTGCCCAGCGCCCTCCGACAGGGGCGGTGGTGGCTCAGTTTGGGACGGATACTGCGTTGAATTTGACTTTTCTCGACCGGCCCGGTAAATTCGCATCTCCTGGGACCACAAGGATTATTTACAGGGAGCTCGCCAACCAAACACAACAGTCTAATTTAACCTTTCCAAGTCCTCGTAAATTTTTACAGCTGGGAGCCACGACGAGTCAAACGGATCTGTTGGTCGTTCCCAACTTCCCACCAGCCTGTGTGGCTTCTGAAACAATAACTCCTTATGAAATATCATAAATATAGATTTAAATACAGTAGAGCGAGAATGCGATTTGGCTGGCTTTTTATGGCTTCAATTATTGTCTAATTTTATGTGAGGGGCTCCGCCGGCCGCACTCGCACGCGGGACCCGCGCCTTGCTGATGGCGTGATTAATTGTGATATAAAATAGTCCTCTTAAGAAGTGTGTGTCTGGTGGTGGCGGTGGGAGGGGAAGGGAGTACCGCGGCAAGGCCAGATTTGATCTTTTAATCTTCGTTGGCCACAATTAAAACAAACCCGATCGTGGAGCGCTGCGATCCCTTTGCATAAAAACATATGGCTTTTGCTATAAAAATTATGACTGCAAAACACTGGGCCATTAATAGCGTGCGGAGTGATTTACGCGTTATTGTTCTGCCGGGCGGGCACGTGACGCGCGCGGCCAATGGGGGCGCGGGCGCCGGCAACTTATTAGGTGACTGTACTTCCCCCTGGTGCCACCAAGTTGTTACATGAAATCTGCAGTTTCATAATTTCCGCGGGTCGGGCCGGGCCGGCCGGGCGCGGGGCACGGCGATGGCCACCACCGGGGCCCTAGGCAACTACTACGTGGACTCATTCCTGCTGGGCGCCGATGCCGCGGATGAGCTGGGCGCGGGCCGCTACGCGCCGGGAGCCCTGGGCCAGCCCCCCCGGCAGGCCGCGGCGCTGGCGGAGCACCCCGATTTCAGTCCGTGCAGCTTCCAGTCCAAGGCGGCGGTGTTTGGCGCCTCGTGGAACCCGGTGCACGCGGCGGGCGCCAATGCGGTGCCCGCGGCAGTGTATCACCACCATCACCACCACCCCTACGTGCACCCCCAGGCGCCCGTGGCGGCGGCGGCGCCGGACGGCAGGTACATGCGCTCCTGGCTGGAGCCCACGCCCGGCGCGCTCTCCTTCGCGGGCTTGCCCTCCAGCCGGCCTTATGGCATTAAACCTGAACCGCTGTCGGCCAGAAGGGGTGACTGTCCCACGCTTGACACTCACACTTTGTCCCTGACTGACTATGCTTGTGGTTCTCCTCCAGTTGATAGAGAAAAACAGCCCAGCGAAGGCGCCTTCTCCGAAAACAATCCTGAGAATGAGAGCGGCGGAGACAAGCCCCCCATCGATCCCAGTAAGTGTCTCCTCCCTCCAGACCAACCACCGCCTCCACGCCGGCCACCCGGATCTGCCGGCCCGTCAGCTTTCTCCGGAACCAGCCTTCGCCCGCGCTGGGAGCCTCCTGAGCAAAGGCGGGGAGCCAGAAGTTGCTGTTTGGGAGGCCTCGGATGGGGCCCCAAGTCCTGAAAGCAGTGACAAGCGGGCGCTCCGGGGGAGGGGAGGCGGCTGCTGCCGAGAGAGGGGGCGGGGCAGGCGCTGCGGTACGAGCCAAGACCCACCGCCCCTTTCCTTGGCTGCCCGGGACCAAGACAGAGATACTTTGGGAGATTTCTTCGAAAGCAGCGCGGCAGAGAAAGTCTTTTGTGCGGCTAGATTGTCCGGGAGCAGCGGCGGCAGCAACTGCAGCCAGCCGGGGCAGCCTGACCCGGGACACTGGGGAAGACTGCTGATTCTCTCCACTTCTTGCTCCAGCCAGTGGCGGTGTAAATCCTGCCCAAGATGTGGCTGCAGGCGACTGAGACACGAGGGTCCCCATGCTAGATTATTCAAATAAACCCGAGTAGTGATCAACGGTCTTGGGGTGCCTAGGGGCGCCGTGCCGGCCTGCCCAGCTCCCACGGCCTTCCAGGGAGGTCAAAATAAGGAGTGGGGAGAATAGTAGAAGGAAAGGTGGAAAGGGAAGATAGTCAGTGAGAAGGAGAATAGAATATTAATATTGCTAAGGAATACAGGGCAGAGTGGTTTCCCCCTGTGTGGCAAGAAAGAGATCTGTTTTCAAATTTCACTTCTTACACAATGTGCGGAGAGCGGGAGGAAGGAGAGGAGGGGACCGGAGGACAGAGGAAGAGAAAGGAGGGCCTCAGAGGGGAGGGGAGGGAGCCGAGGTTTTACGGCGTGCAATTGTAAGTGACCGTCCCTGCGTCTCCTGTGCCAGGGTTCCATTGTGTTGGAGGCTCGCCTGCCTTCCCTAACCAATTCAGCAGCGTCCTGAACTTTGGCTGAAGACCCCAGGAGTTTTCCTAGCCCCCAGCGGAGAGGGGTGGGCGTGCTTCTTCTCCTCCTAAATCCCTCCTCTCTCTCGCTCCCACGCAGGTAACCCGGCTGCCAACTGGCTCCACGCTCGCTCCACGCGGAAGAAGCGCTGCCCCTATACAAAACACCAAACGCTGGAACTGGAGAAAGAATTTCTGTTCAACATGTACCTCACCAGGGACCGCAGGTACGAGGTGGCCCGACTGCTCAACCTCACTGAGAGGCAGGTCAAGATCTGGTTCCAGAACCGCAGGATGAAAATGAAGAAAATCAACAAGGACCGAGCAAAAGACGAGTGATGTGACTCAAGTTAATTTGAAAAGAGAGCGAGCTAGAGAGAGAGAACTGCCCGTCCCCTTCTCCTACCCCCACCCCACCCCGGCCTCCACCACCCCGCAGAAAGCGGCTCTAAACTCCAGGCCTCATCTCCCCCTGGCAAACCCTGCTCAGGCTGGTTCCTTGGCCTGCCGCTTTGATGGAGGAGGTATTGTAAGCTTTCCATTTTCTATAAGACAGAAAAAAGGGGGGGGGCATTAGCGCTGATGGCTGTATGTGCTAGCTTGTATATATTTTTTAAAAATCTACCTGTTCCTGACTTAAAACAAATAAACAAAAATAACTACCTTTTTATAATGCACAAGTGTTGACGGCGGGCTGTATAGTGTTTAGTCTGTGTAGTTAATTTAATTTGGTCTTTGTGCGGCAGAGCGATCTGCCCAGATACTTGAACACTGTGTTTTATTGTGGTAATTATGTTTTGTGACTCAAACTTCTGTGATGGGTGATGCACCCGTTGTGATTGTGAAAGCTAGAATTCGATTTGAACTCAGGTTGTTTATGAGGGGAGAAAGCAGTTGCATAGGGGTATAGCTCTGTAGTGGAATATGTCTTCTGTATAACTAGGCTGTTAACCTTTGATTGTAAACTAGCTGTAAGGATTTCCCAGTGAAATAAAATTTTAAAAAAAAGAAAAGAAAGGGTTCTCCTGGATGCATAGATTCATGGTTTTCTCCATTTTTGAAATGTGGACATTTTAGTCTCTACATGCTCTATAGACCTGTCTTGTCCATTGTATATATATAATCCACATATTAAAGAAAAAGTAATCAAACAAGTTTGAATATTGTTTTTGCACCAAACAGTGAGGAAACTTGGAGCTATACGTATGTGCAGAGGTTACTACCTATGGTTTACGTTTAATTTTAATTGGGGGAAAATGAATGCTTATTGTAATGGAGTTAATTTTATTGATAATAAATTATACACTATGAAACCGCCATTGGGCTACCGTAGATTTGTATCCTTGATGAATCTGGGGTTTCCATCAGGCTGAACATACACTGTATATTTTGCAATAGTTACCTCAAGGCCTACTGACCAAATTGTGTTGAAATATTTAACTTTTTGCCAAATAAAATATTGATTCTTTTCTAATTTTTGCGGGTCAGCTCTTTGCACCTTCTTCTCCGGGACAGGGGAGCCTGGGTAGAGTCTGGGGTGGGGGGCGGGCTGAAATGGAGAAGGACAGAACCTCAGTTTAGTCTCTAGCGGGCTTTCGGGAGCCAAAACCTGCAGCAGCCAGGTTCGGACGGGCCTCAGCTCTGCCTACCAGGCCGGCTGTCGGGCGATGCAGGCAGCGGAGGAACGCTGGACAACAAGGGTCGGCGAAGCCCTGCTCTCGGCTTTGTGTCCATTTGCGGGACTGCGGGGAGGCCTCAGAAAAGTCGGGCTGGGGTGTCGCGTACGGATGGCCAGTGGCTGGGAACGGCCACTCTTTCATCTTGGAGCCCCAAGAGTTTCCCAAACCGGATCCAGGGCGACTCCGGGGGGGCCTTCTTCCCTGGTGGGGGGAGGAGGGTGGGAGCTGGTGAGGGGGTGGCGGCAGGACCGAGAGCTGAGGACCTGGCTCCTAAAGAATCTGCCAGGAGGGAAACTGGAACCCGGCCGCCCCAACGTGGCCGCGGGCACGGACAGTCGGAAGCTCTCAGGGGACTGAAGGCCTGCGCCCCCGCGCCCTGCCAGGCCTGCCGGGGGCCCCTTCTGGGCCCCGCCCCGCGCACCCCTCCCAAGCACAAGTCCTGACAGAGGCAGAGCCCAAGCAACCGACCAGCCCCAAGCGCCATAAAAGAAAATGAGGGCTGTTACCTTTTATGGGGTGTAAAGGGCTGCGGGGGGAACGGCCACAACTTCGGAGGCCTGAGCGCCTTCTAGATGTGGAGGAGGGTTCAGCCTCATCTCCCCCTTTTTCTTTTCTCGCCTTCCCCACTCCGACCCCCCGCGATTTCTGCGAAGTTATCTGTGTTTGGGCTCGGAAAAGGGGAGCCTGGGCGCCGGGGGATAGGGCGTGCCCTCTCTCCCAACCCCACTCTGCCGCCAGGTTGGGACACCCTCTGTTGCAGACAGAAGTAACTTCAAAGAATGGGCAGTAAGGGTGTGCCATAAAGGCCGGGTCTGCGAACTGTCTGGAATTCGGCCCTTAATGAGTTTACAACTGTCCAGCCCCAATTAAGATTTTCCACCAAAGCCCTTTCATTTGTTTGTTCTGTCTGCCGCCGATAAAGCGGCTGCGGAAACAGCTCACTTTTATGGGCACTGCCCTCTCGGCAGCGTAGATTCCGGGCTCCGTGCAGACCCCCCGGGGATAGGCCCTTGCCCAGCTTTGGGACGCCCGACCCGCGGCGGCTGCTGACGAAGTTCAGGCCGGGCTGCTGGACTGCAGTGTCAAGGTGGTGCCAGCAGATGGCAGTATGGCTCCACGCAAAAGGCGCCCGCGCCGCCATCTCCCGCCGCCTTGACTCTGGGAAGTTCCTAAGATGTCGACTTGATGCAAGCTTTTCTGGAATGGGAGACCCAGATTTGAGCGAACGGTGGTCGTATATTTTCGGTGCTGCTCACGCCTGGACAGAAGCCTCTCTGGGAAACAAAAAGGCAAGCGGCGGGGGCTCGCCTGACCTGCACCGCTCCCGTCCCCTTCTCCCCCATCCCGGGGGCCTAGCGCTGCGGGGCTGCAGCTGTCCGGCGGCTATGGGGCAGTAGCTCCAGGCGCGGGGACCGATCTAGGGTCACCGTTCCCAGCCCAGGACAGGCCTCGGGGCATCACGAAGACGCTCGGAGAACGCAACTGACTGGCGGACAGACACAAGGACTAAGGCTTACAGCCCGTGGACCTGGTGACCCCCCAGAGGGTGTGCAAAGGGCATACACGGTGGCCAAGGGTCCTGCGGCGCCCCGAGAGAGAGCCCCGAAGTCTGCGCCCCGGTACAGGGTCGGGAGAGCCAGCACCCGCAGGCGAGCCAGGATCCCCGGACTAGGCCGCCTTAAAAACGTGACAATAAAATTAGGCGGCTGAAAATTGGGCGTAAAGGCATTCTTGGTAATTGTCTGGTGTGGGTATGGCAGGATGGGAAATCCCGGGGGACAGACCAGGAACTGCTTTAGTTATTCTAAAATAAATGTGATATTTAAAATAATTATATTAACATCCCAGCTCCAGGATAGGAGCTCACGTGGTGAAAGCCTTCCTTGCTTTCTCTCGCCGCCGAATTTCCTGAGCAGTGGAGGCACTGAGGTTACTCTGGCGTCCCCTGCTCAGGAGGCGAGGAGGAGGAGGGAGGGAACCCCAATCCAGGCCCAGCCTATCCTCGACCCTGGGCGGGGGAACACGCTTCAGAGCCTTCCAGGAGGCGGTACGGAGCGCGGGTGCGAGGATCAGCCCCGGGTGCAGAATGGTTTCAGAGGGAAAACGCAAAAGCAAACAGGGAACACTTCGAAGCACCCCCGAGCCCTGTGAACACACCATGCGGTGCATTTATTTGGGTTGTAATAATCTCCGCCAAGCCCACCAAATGTTTACAACGTGCATCTCCGCGCTGTACACGCTGTAAAACCGGGGACTGGGTTTTTGGCTGCCATCTCTCCTATCTCTCTCTCTTTCCGCCCTTTTCTGTTTATATACACACGTTGGTATTACAGACACACGCCTTCATTATATTTCCTTGTATAAAACATAAAATTTCACAACTTCTGATGAAAGGGGTTTTTATAGCTTCCCCAAGAGCCGCCCGTGGCCGTGTATCCAAGCCGCAGATACAAAGCTCGATTTATGAAACTACAAATAAATGACGGAGGAGCAGATCGGTGGCGACCGCTTCTCACCACCGATCACGGAGGCTCCAGGTGGGTGCAGGCCGGTCGGGGGGAACTCTGCTTCGTGGACTGCCAGGCGGGGCCTCTCTTGCCCTTGGCCTGCCGGTGGCTGGGAGGCGGCTCTCTCCGCTCGGCTGCCAGGGAGCCGATTCCCTCTGAGCTGCGCAGACAGGACCCCGAGCCAGGCGGAGCTCCTTTGCACTTGTCAGGGACGAATCCGCCCCCGCGCCGCGACGGAAGACTGCGCACTAGGTGGAGAAGAGACGCGCAGCCCGCGAGACGGGTGCGGGTGGAAAAGTTTACAGAAGCAAATCGCCAGCCGCCTGACTCCCGGCAGGCTCCATTGGCTGACCCAGAGCTGGGTTTACCTTCTTAGCTGGATTTAAATATTGAGGACTGTTTCGTAACGAGAAGTAGGGGAAACACACTGCTTGGTATACCGGTAGGACCCCAGCTCCAGGAGAGCGCTGAGAAAATGTCTTTAAATAAAGACAGCTCGGCTGCTTAGAAACTCGCCTTCTCGTGCCTGCCCCAGGTCGAGCGTCATCGAGTATTTCTGTGAATATTATCACATATAATCCAGTGCAGGTGTCTCTGTTCAGCCAAATAAATAGAAAACCAGAGTCTCCAGAACACGCGATTCAAGAGGCCATATTGAAAACCTGGTTTTGTCTGGCCTTTTCGTTTTAAAACCCCGCTGCAGAAGGCAAGAGGGGAGAGAGAAGCTCAGAAACGAAAGGGAGGTTTCAGCACCCGCGGGACTCGGCCCAGTTGGCTGACTTGGGCCCAGAAAGGCCGAGGCCTTGCCGGCAGTATCTGGATCCTCTTTGGCCCAGGAGGAGGTTCAGCGCGTCCTGCCAGGACGGCCTGGACCTGCGCCGGACAAAACCAAGGCAGGGGTGAGCCTATGGTACAGGATCCCAGCCCTCTTGGCTGGGAACGCGTTCTTTCCTGCTCTCCCAGAAATCGCTCCCCCTCGGTCTGTCGGGTCGCCCCACGAGGGCAGGTTCTACTTTAAACTCCATCGCTGTCGGCTGCTCCAGCCACCGGAGTCTAGACAGACGGCGGCGGCAGGGCCCGTTCTTTCTCTTTGCATCTTGCTCTGTGTCACCCGAGGAACAATTTATTGGTCTAAAGCTGTCTAATTCCGCCTCTTTGATCTCCTAGCCTTCTTCTTGTTTGTTTGGTCTTCCTTTAACTTTCTTAGGCTTTTATTTCCTGCCAGAAAGTAATGCTATTTGGAATATTTGGTATTTTCTTCTCTTCCAGTCTTACCCCACCATTCCCCAGCGGAGACGCACCATCATCCTGGTCCTCCATAAAGGGCATTCCTGGATATTGCCGCACTATGGCCCCTGTGCCCCCAGGGGAAACCACCAGGCACCCACCTGCCCAGACAGCCCCCGCCTCCCCACCCACGCCTCAGGCAGTCCACGAGGGCAGAGCTCGGGCTCCGTTGCATCCAAGCATGAACCCTTCGGCCACCTTTTGTGTTTCTGGGACCCCCTGAGAGCATGCGGCGAACAGGGGCGGCCTGGACCCTCTGAAAGTGATGGGAAGCGTTTTGTATACAAGGAATCAAACTCTATAATTCAGAGAATTTCCGGGGCAATTCCATTGTGAGGTCGGGTTTATGGTGTGCAATAGAGCTGAGCAGTAAAATGCGTACTGACCTGACCGCTGAGCTTCCATCGAAGCCTGGGCAGTTTATGAGGCGTTTCGGGGGAGCGTGCACCCCACCACCCTCTATAGGGAGCGGTGGGCAGCAGGGCGTTCTGCTGCTCCGACCCTGCGCAGAGGTTGGAGGCTTGGGAAGGTAAAGCTCCGAGAGCTGGGGCCCTGGGTGGGAGGGAGTGAAACTACTTTGAGCTTCAGTCTTGGAAGTGTAAAGCCGCCAGAACTGGGTGGCCTTTTGGGAAAGGTCACCCTATTTGTTTTGGGGGTCTCCAAAAGAAATGGAGATCCATAGTGGGCTGCAGTCTCCAGGCGCCCGGGCCGGCTCTCTTCTCCAAATTGCCTCTAAAGCATGTATGGCTCGCAGGCATCCAGGCCCATGAGGAGCTAGTTGAGGCCCAGGGGTGGCCCCAGTGAAAGCTACCAGAAACCTTACAGCACCACTGGCACCTGGAAAGTGTTGGCCTGAGGTTCCAACAAGTTGGGGGAAAGAGACTTGGTTTCCCTTGAGCGAGGGGGAACCAAGGGTTGCAGGGAGGACAAAAGAGTGTCCGTTTTAGGCTGCCAGAGGCCAGCCAGGTGCCCAGGAGAGAACGCACAGAGCCTGCCGGGCCAGAGGTGTCCAGGAGGAACGGGGGCGGGGGGGGGGAACCTAATGTTAATAAATCTGCTGGCAAATGAGGCTCATTAATAGATAAATATTTCACTGTTTCCTTTAGGGCAGATAAACAGTGCGCTGCCGATTAAGGAAAGGAAGCTGAAAGACCTTGACTTTATTCCAACCACATGGTTCCAGTTTGCGGTGGCTTTCTCGCTGTAGCTGAAAGCGACGCTGCGCCTGCCCCATCTGGATCAGAGTCTAAGTCGGCCTCCGGCCCACTGGACCTGGGAGGGGGGAGACACAGGCAAAGAGTCGATTTGCCCAGAGCCGAGACTTGCCCAACCGGCCACCGTGGGGTGGGCGGATACTCGGAGTGCAGAGACTCTCCCTGGGCCGCGTCAATGGGCAGAAAGAGGGGCAGGGAGGACCCGCAGGCTTGGTCCAGCGTTCGGTAATAAGCAAGAGGGGACTGCGCCCGGCCGGCTCCGCGCGACCTCTGCAGGCCAGGGGTCCAGGTTGCCGGCGGGCTGAGCGCCCGCGCGGAGCCTCAAGAGTCCTTTTCCAGCAGGACGCGCCAGGCCGGCCGGGCGCGGGCAGATTCGTTGGCCGCATATTTGAGCCTCTTCCCCTTCCATTCTAGGCTGCCGCGGGCCCCGCGAAGCGAGACCACCTGTGAGGGCTGCTGAGATTGGCGGAGGCGATCATGTGGGCGGTCACGTGCTGCGGCGACCTCCGTCCAAAAGAAAATGGGGTTTGGTGTAAATCTGGGGGTGTAATGTTATCATATATCACGCTACCTCGTAAAACCGACACTGAAAGCTGCCGGACAACAAATCACAGGTCAAAATTATGAGTTCTTCGTATTATGTGAACGCGCTTTTTAGCAAATATACTGCGGGGGCTTCTCTATTCCAAAATGCCGAGCCGACTTCTTGCTCCTTTGCGCCCAGCTCGCAAAGAAGCGGCTACGGGGCGGGCGCTGGCGCCTTCCCTTCGACCGTACCGGGCTTGTACAATGTCAACAGCCCCCTCTATCAGAGCCCCTTCGCGTCCGGCTACGGCCTGGGTGCCGACGCCTACGGCAACCTGCCCTGCGCCTCCTACGACCAAAACATCCCGGGGCTCTGCAGTGACCTTGCCAAAGGCGCCTGCGACAAGGCAGACGAAGGCGCGCTGCATGGCCCGGCCGAGGCCAATTTCCGCATCTATCCTTGGATGCGGTCTTCAGGTAGGCGCAGCCGCTAGGCGGGCCGGGTGGGCGCGCGGACTGGGAGCTTGGGAGCACGGGGCTGGGAGCGCGGGGCTGGGAGCGCGGGGCTGGGAGCGCGGAGCACGGGGCTCGGAGCGAGGAGCAAGGCGGCTGCAAGCCGGCTGCCCCGTGACTCTTGGCGGCTCTGCCTTTCTGGTTTTAATTAGAGCCAAGGCGCCATAGCGTGGAGAGCTCATAGCATTGTATGTAAATGAGGCTCATAAAACTTTTTATTGCCCAATTAATGGGTTCGATCCCCGTAAATTTATTTAACTCTATTTGCCTTGGAATTTCAACACTAAGTTTGTTCGCTATTCTCTTCTCTCTCTCTCTCCCTCCCTCTCTTCTCTCTCCCTCCCTCCTCCTTTTCCTTTCAGCCAGGCTTTTTTTTTCTCAAAAGCAGGGAGAACCAAACCCTTTAGGGCCCCTCACACGCCCCAGTGCCAGGGGCCATTTAAAGGCGGGGATGGGTGTGTGGGAGTGGAGACAGAGAGCCGGAGTGCCCTAGGAAGCCCTAGGAAGGTCCGGGGTTGGGGGCGCGGACTGCTGGGGAGGGAAGGCGCCCCTGGAGTGCTGGCCGCCGGAGAAGGTCTCCCTTTTGCCTAGCTAGGCGGGGAAGCGGCCCGGCTCGCCTTTGAATGGCAAAAGCGCAGCATCTCGCACTTGCCCACACTCTATATTTACAATTTCCCTTTGTCAGGGGGAAGCAGGACATTGTGGAAGCCTAGCCGGCTGGAAAGGGCGGTTGTAAAGTTGGGATTCTGCGCCTTCCCTCCTCACAGAGCTGCCTGCGCGTCTGGCACCGCAGTCGGGGTCTTCAGCTAACACTCCCGCTCCTCCCCCAGCTCAGTTTGGGGGCGCGGGGCGGAGGGGGGACTCCCGCCTAGGTCAGGGCCGGGAGGAAGGTGCGCGTTCTGGGATGGCGGCCTGGCTAATGCACTGTCCTGTCTGTGTCCCTGTCGCCTGTCTGTACGTGTGTCCATGCGTGTGTACGTCTGCTCGCAGGGCCGGACCGAAAGCGGGGCCGCCAGACCTACACGCGCTACCAGACGCTGGAGCTGGAGAAGGAGTTTCACTTCAACCGCTACCTGACGCGGCGCCGCCGCATCGAGATCGCCCATGCGCTGTGCCTCACCGAGCGCCAGATCAAGATCTGGTTCCAGAACCGCCGCATGAAGTGGAAGAAGGAGCATAAGGATGAGGCTCCGGCCGCTTCGGTCGCCCCCGAGGGTGCCGTGCCCGCCGCCGCTGCAGCCGCCACCGCGGACAAGGCCGACGACGAGGAGGACGAGGAGGACGAAGAGGACGAGGAAGAGGAGGAAGAGGAGGAGGAGGAGGAGGAGGAATGAGGGCTGGAGCCAGGGCCCTGGCTGCACCAAACAGTCGGGAAAGTGTCTTTAGAGACTGATTTTATTTACAAAAGTGGAAAAAAATAAAAAGAAGATGTTAAAAAAAAACCCACCCCAGTCCCCAACTTGCACCCAATCTACCCCATTACCCGCTCCAGCTCCCAGCTTATTTTGAATGAGCAGCCACCTAGACTGGGTCCCCTTGGGGATCCCCTCTGCCTTCGAGGACCACCCCCCAACAGACACCCCCAATCCCAGTCCCGCCAGCTTTGCTCTGGCACGGTTAAAATACTACCTAGCACAGGCCTCGGGGAGAGGCACCCCCAAACTACCTATGGGCCCAGCCCCAGAGGGCCTCCACTCCCAGGAAGCCCAGACATGTCCCAACACTGTCAGACACCCAACACCTCCCCCATACCCACAAGGACCTGACTCTCAGTACTACCTACTCGCCCCAAACTACCTATTTTGTGCTGGCTGGCTCACCTGCTACCTAGTGCCGAACCCTCCCCCCTCCACAGCCAGGCCTCTGCTGCTTCCGGCTAGCAGTCTTTGGAGTCTCTGGGGCTGTGCTGAGAAGGCACTGGTGTCCGGGGACCAGGGCATTGGCTTCTATTTAAATGGAAGAATAATATATTTATTCCAAAGCATTCTACGTGCTGCAATCTAGAATCCCTCCTTCTTTGACCTGGGCACCCCATGTTAAGGCCCATCACCCCCTATTTCTGGAAGGGAGCATTCCCAAGCTAGCTGAAGGCCTCTGGGTTCACAGAGATGCTCCCAGCCTCCCTGCCCCTCCCCTGGCCCCTGTGTCCTGCTGTCCAGCCATGTTGAATATGTACACCCTGACTTTTCCTACAATGGCAAATATTGTATATTTGAACAAGATTTTTTTTTGTCATTTATATAGTCTTGGAGCTCATTTGTAAGGCAATGTCCTGACTTGGGAAGGATGTGTTAATGGGGTGACTTTGTAGCATGGTGTGTTGTCTTGACCTAGCTCTATAGCGTGTGGGGAGGGCAGCCTCCCCAGTGCCCTCCATCTCCTGTGTTGTCCTGTGTCCCCCTCATCCCTCTTGGCTCTAGCCTGGGCTGCCAGGAACAGGAAGGTACACTTCCTGTCTTGCCCAGTTAACAGTGTTTTATGTAACAGAAAAATAAAGATGCTCGATGACAAAGAAATGTGGACCGCTTTATCTAGGGGGGTAGGGGGCCTGAAGAAGAGAGGGTGAGCATGAGTGGAGAGCAAGCCCTGGCTGTGTCTGTGTGGCCAAAGGGGCTTTGGGACAGCAAAAATGGAAGAAAGAATAGGGTCCATGTGCTGGGTGTCACGTATTGGTGTATACACGTCGAATCCCTTTTCATGTGGACTTTTAATGTGTAGATTCATATAGGTGTGTGTACCTCTTTTTGTATGTGTATTTTTGAGTCCATAATTGTATGTATTTCTTTGTCCATAATTGAGTGCAGGTGTTTTTGTGTGTAAACAATTGCAGGTATTTCTGTGTCCATAACTGTGTGCATGCGTTTCTGTGTGTCCATAATTGTATATGTGCATTTCTCTGTGTGGAGATTTTTGTCCGGTTTGCACGTGTGTGCAAACATCTTCCAGATCCCTTGAAAACGGAATCTTCGATCGATACATTATATTCTATGAACCTCCCCCCAAACCTCCATAAATTCCATGAGAGAATCCCAAATCCACCCTTTCCTATAAGGCTATAGGGTGGGCTTGGAAAGGGGTATTACCCTGCGATTGATTCCGAATTTTCCACGAGCCCTGAACCCGACCCCAGGATGGGACGCGGGATTCAGGGCCTCTGATGCAGACCCCAAGCCCACATTCAGGCAAAGCGAGGGCGCCCCAGGACCCAGCACTGAAGCTGAGGGGTATGGGAAGGGGCAGGGGCCGCAAACCCGGCTGCGAAACTTTGGCTCGGGCGTCTGGATGTGAAGGATGAGGGGCTGGGGAAGGGGCGAGGGGTGGTGGGGACAGCGCAGAACAGGGTGAGCTCGGCGGGCGAAGACCTCGACTCCTGTCTCCTGCTTGGGTTGGGCCCACTTCTTATTACTCTTAATAAACCCCGGCCCAACTGTGTCTGTAAAACCTGCGGCCCCAAGTCGGGGCGGCCTCGGTGGTAAGATGGCGCCGGTGTAAGAGCTGCCTCCTCTTAGTGATGGGGAAAGGGTCATAAATCCGTTGTTGTTTATGAAAATTTACAACTTTGCAATACAACTTTATGAGTTGTTCGGCCCTTCCATTGGCCGCTGTCGGTCATGTGGATGGGAACCGTGAACATGAACTTTTTTATAATTTCCCTTGCGAGAATAGAGCCGCATTCTTTTGCTCCGCTCCGTCCTGCCTGCTTCGGCGCTCTGCCTTCCAGCCCGGCTCGGCTGTGCTTTGTCCGGCGATGGCGAGCGAGACGAGGCCCCGGCCCGGCCCGGCCCGGCCGCTCCCGCTGGAGGTGGGGCTCGTCCAGTTCCCGGCGCCTCCGCGGCCGCTTTGCAACTCGCAACCTGGCTAATTTCCTGCGTCCTCTAGCACCAGGAAGGAGGACAATTCGTCTCCCCGGGCTGCCCAAGCGACAGCTGTCAGAGGGGCAGGAGCTTCTGGGAACCGCCATCTGAAGGTGAGACATGTGGGGAGACAGTAGCAAAGGTTGTGAGACGGTAGCCGGCGCCGGCGGCAGTGGGAGAGGGCACCCAGGGCGGCTCTGAAGAGGGGCATACTCACCCTCACCCACCCACTCACCCGTTCACACACGCGCCCCCATCACACACTACAGCCCGCACTCGCCAACACACACACACACACACACACACACACATACACACATACACTCACACACACCCTCCCTCCCTCTCCTCTTTCGGGCTCACCGTGGCAGTGAATGCCTGCTTTCCTTCTGTGGCACAGCGCCCTGGCACGGGGCAGGAACACTGAGGTCTTCTTTCTCCCCTTCCTCGGCGACCTCGCAGAGCCCAAAAGGAAGTGGCCCTGCACCCTGCGTTCCCTGCCAGCCTCCCGGGTTTGGATTTTTTTTTTTTAATGACCCAATTGGCAGGATTGAATCCCCCAATAACTGGAGACAGTTCCCGACCTGGGAAGGGGGTAAGAGGGGAGGGCAAAGTGAATTCATCGACAGGGGTTTTATCAGCATCAACACAGCACCTTCTATTCCGTGGGAACTGGTTTCTGGAGAGAAAGGTAGACTGAGGGAAAAAAAACAAACAAAAACTTACTAATTCAGCCAGGGTCCTCTGCTGAGTGCCTGCTTCCCTTCACGCGGTTTTCCGATGAGAGAGGTGTCTGAAGCGCGGGGAGAGGGAATAGGTTCGTGGGTGGAATTCTGTGTTGGAGGAGAGGATGGGGTTAATTGGCTGGGTGTTGCTTGGCGGGAAGTTTCGGTGCAGAGGATGTGGTGGTGTTATTGCGAGTGGCAGGGGCCCGCAGCCAAGGTTGAAGGAAGGACGCAAACCGAGTCTGGGCGATAGGGGACCTCCTCCCAGCCGCAACCACCTCGGCGCAGCGGGCTGGCTGGCGACCGCGCTGCCCACTCCGAGAGCCGAGAGCCGGGGGAGGACTGTGCAGCCGACCCGGAGGAGGCGCGGAGGGTGCCGCGGACGTGGGCTTGACGAAGCGCAGTGGCACAGACCCAACTTGACCTGGGTGTACCTCGATCAGATTTGTCCCGGGAGCTTCCTGGGACAGCGACCAGAAATGATCCTGAGGTTCTGGGAGTTCTTTTTGTTTGCTTTTTGGTTTTGGTTGTTGTTGTTTCCCCACCTTACGATGATGCCTTGGTATGCACTCTACAATTAAGAAGGGCCTGTGGACGTCGGGGACGTCCACCCGCGCTGGGGGGTGCGCTGGGGCGGATAAAGCGGCGCATTTGCATCGCAGGGCCGTGGGCTGCCTGACTGCGGCTGCCGCGAGCAGATTATTTATTGCGACAGCGCCGGGCGCTCGCTGCTGCCACGCTGTGGCCGTCGCCGGAACCGACGCCAGCCGCAGCCCCGCGTCGTGCGGCCTGGCGCGACTGCTGCGCGGGCCCCTCAGAGGTTCCCAAGCAGCCCGAGGAGAGGGGGGCGAGGGAGGACCTCAGGGGCGGCCTCCCAGGGCCTGACTGGCCGGGAACCCTCCCCCGCCTTGGCCACCCCTGACCGGATCTGGACGACCGACTAGACTCGAGTCCTGCCGCCACCCCAGCACCATGGAGACTGGTTGCACAGGCCGCCTGGCACGTCATGGCTGCTTCTCTCTAAACTGCGCGTCCCAAGGCGCCCCGGGGGTGCACACTGGTTCGGGAAACGCGCCCGCTGTGGGATTTTGAAATCGGAGATAGCACTCGTAGTCCTGAGGCCTGCAGGCCTGGCTGGCCCTGAGGAGGATTGGCTATGGCAAGGAAGGCGGGCTTTGGCTCCAAGCGAAGGCCTGTGACAGGCAGAGGCCGCACCTGTGTGCTATGGGCTCTGGCCTGGGCTAGCGATCCTGGCGGACGCAGTGGCCTTCAAGGAACCCCCCTGCAGGCCTCTCTCCAGACCGGCGGAGGTCGAGGAGCTCAGTGGGCAGCCCCGGGAAAGGGTGAATTGTGAGGCTCTGCTCGCCATCCCGTCCCCCTCGAAGAGCAGCTGAAAGGTGAGTGGACTTTCTATGTGGCTTTGACCTAGAAAGGAGCCCTGGTGGCCATTCTCACCATCCCAGGAGAGGCTCCCTCCAGAGTCTGGGGCTTCTATTCTTGCGTGAATGGCGCTCTTTCTCTCTTTATGTATATATACACACACATATATATGTGTATATATATATTCATACATACACACACACATATATATATATATACACCTAATACTGGTTGGAGAAATAAATTGGGCAGCTGTCAACGTGATATGTACCAGTCTTGGCTAACACGTAGAGATTTCAGTTTAATATATTTTTTCCATCTTAGTTTCTATAGAAGCTAGAGATATACTGTTTTTTGACTCTTAGCTGAGAAATGAGATTCTTTCGTTGACTGGGACAATGATTAAATCGAGAATCCGGGTCAAACCATAACAAATACTAATAACAGTCGTAAACTGCCACCAGCCCCAACACCGTGTGGGACCTGGAGGAATGAAGCAGAAATTATGAATGTAAACATTTATCAACATCTCCAAATGATTATTTTCATCTTACATGATAATAACTTGCTTGAAATCACCATCATCTGATGGTCTTGTTAAAGAAACAACTCAAACATGATTTTCTTCTAACACAACTTTTTTTAAAATCCCTTTTTAATTTTTGACTCTTGAGTTTTCATTTTCACCTATCAGATCCTTTCCCTAAAGAAATTCGAGGACAATTTAAAATTATATCCTTTCCTGCCAGGCCCTTATTTATATATGCAAAGAAGAAACTTTCCCAGCTTCGATTGATTGGGGCACAGTCAGAAGGCTTCTGGGTGCAGCCCCCATTGGGTGGACAGCAGCCGATTTCGAGGATGCACCATAGTCTCTGGGGAGGCCAATCATAGCCCAGTCCTTTCCCAATGTTTTCTCCTTGGGGGAAGTGAGGGGAGAAATCGAAAAGCAAGGAAGAGATTAAGGAAGTCGTTGCCAGATTCCTAGGGGGGCCTTGCCACACACCCCGAAGTCCTGAACCCCATCAGCCTGTATTCGCCAGTTTTACAGATCTTATAAACACCCTCTGGAAATTCAACCAAATCATATAAATAAATCGTTCTTCAAGCTCCATAGAATTGAGCATTTTAAAGCTAATTCAAGGGGTTTACAAGCCTAACAAATACAGTTGTAAAAATGCCATTGGAAAGATATCACATTTACAAAATGAGATTGATCCATGTGCTATAAAAGTCAGCTATCTCAAAGGAACACCTCTCAGGCAAGAGCGCAGCCCAGGACAGGATTTTCCTGTCCTGTTTGGGGAAGGCCAGGCCTGGGGCTGCAGTGAAAGTAATTCAGAGAATTTCTGGAGCTGGTGAGACAAACTGTTTCTGGTTCTGGAGCAACTGTGGGTGGCAGGTCTCCCAAAATGTCCCAGAAAGGGCAGGAAAGGGGACATCCCAGGACAGTGCCCATGGACAGGTGACCCAGAAACCAAGCACATCCATCATTCCCGTGGCCTTGGGCCCGCGGAGCTGCCCTCTATGTCCGGCTGGGCCAGGGACCCTGGGTCACCAGCACCTCTGAAATGAGGACAGAGATTCCACATCTGGATCTGTCTCATCTCTGAGCTATCAGGGCGGAAGAGGGAGAGCCTGGCGAGTTGGGCCTGGGCAAAGGGAGTGGTCCTAGGGCTGGCTTCGGAGCTCAGTTTCACAGCCACTCCTCTGTAGGTCCCTTTCTTGTTGAAACCAGTGGTTTCTGCCCTCTTGGTTCCTGGGTTCAGAGGCAGCAGGAGCGGGGCTCACAGCTTGTGAGGGGTGCTTTGAGGCCAGGCAATCGCTGGCCATTGGAAGGAGGCCCCTGGAGACTCAAAGGAGACGCGTTGTATTTGGGAGTAGGGGGCCTGCGGGGGAAGAGACTAGCCTCGTCCTGGTCCTGGTCAGCTCGAGGTGAGCCTTTCCCCTTGGTAGCGAGGCCCAGGCCCTTGGTGGGAGTGGGGAAGGAGAGGAGGAGGTGATGCACCGATTCCTAAGGCGCAGGAGTGAGGAGCAGGGGTGAAGGCCTGGTTTCTCAGAGCCCTTCTCCAGCTCCGGAACCCGCACCCACGGGTAGGGGAGTGCAGGGGGAGGGGCAAACTCAGGGCCCTGCCGGGAGGGCAGGCCGGCCCGGAGCAAAGACATCCTCGTCACCGCCCCTCCCTGTGCGGGGCTGTCAGGTTTCCTGTTTGGAGAGAAAACCCAGCAAAATCCAACAAGGCAAAAGGGGGGTGGGGGGGGAGGAAAGAGCGGGCCTGGCCAGGTCTTTGCTTCAGCCCGGACGCGGGTGTCCCTACCCCGGCCCGAGCCGCACGCCCCTGCCCAGGCCTCGCCCGCCACCGGCTTTCGGGAAGAGAGCCGGGCCGGCTGGCTGTGCGCGCCCATTAATCTGCCGGGCGGGCGGCGGGCGGGCGGCGGGCGGGCTGGGGGCTGTTTGTAACTTTGCTGCCTCGGTCGCCGCGGTCCCCGGGGAGCGGGCTCCGGCGCTCGCTCCCATTGGCCGCCGCCGCGTCAGCTGGTGCGATTTGCTGCTGTCGCTTTTGGCGTTCGGCCATCCAGAAACAAACCAGTTCGATGACTACTAATAGTTATAGCCAGATGTACTAATACACAACAAATCACAGTCCTGCAGAGGGGCGCGCAAATGAGTTCCTATTTTGTGAATCCCACTTTCCCCGGGAGCCTGCCCAGCGGCCAGGACTCCTTCTTGGGCCAGCTGCCCCTCTACCCGGCCGGCTATGACGCGCTGAGGCCCTTCCCGGCCTCGTACGGGGCGTCGAGCCTCCCGGACAAGACGTACACCTCACCTTGTTTCTACCAACAGTCCAACTCGGTCCTGGCCTGCAACCGGGCATCCTACGAGTACGGGGCCTCATGTTTCTATTCTGATAAGGACCTCAGTGGCGCCTCGCCCTCGGGCAGTGGCAAGCAAAGGGGCCCCGGGGACTACCTGCACTTTTCTCCCGAGCAGCAGTACAAACCCGACAGCAGCAGCGTGCCGGGCAAAGCCCTCCATGACGAAGGCACCGACCGGAAGTACACGAGTCCTGTTTACCCCTGGATGCAGCGGATGAACTCCTGCGCGGGTAAGGTGTTTCCCTGCAGCCCCTCAAGAGAGTGGAGGGAGAGGGGGAAGGAGGCAGGGAAAGAAGGAAGGAAGGAGGAGACAGAGAGAGTAGAAAGAGGAACTAGAAAGAAAGGAGGAAAAATGAACAAAGTCTCTTTGGGTTTTTAAAAAGAGATTAAAAAAAATAAAAAATCCAACCCATTCCCCATGGGGCAAAATCAAGCTGTGGCAGCATGAAGGCAGGGCACTAGTGTCCATGTAAGGTGACAACTTAGGGAGCGTGTGTGGGGGTCACTGCCATGCTATGTGAGACCCAGTGACAGGGGCAACCTGAAGAGAGAGCAAGGCTGGATGGGAGAGAGTGCCTGCTCACACTGCACGCTGGTAACACCCTGCTCAGATCCCCAAGCCGTGATGGCCTTCTGCACCCATCCTGAGAACTCCCCTTTCCCTCCCAACCCCCTCACCTTTCTGCCCTTCAGAAACCCATCTAGATAAAGGCCCTCATTTGGCCCCTTGCAGCGTCTCCCCAAAGCCTTGGAGGGCCACATCCCCAGCCTGAGGATTTTTCCTCTCTCTCCTCCCTCCCCTCCTCCCCCTCCCCCTGTTCACTCACAGCCAACTTCTGCCTCCTTCTGAGGTCCTGCCTGTGTCTCATACACCCAGCTTTGGGGGAGTCCCCCATCCATGGGTTCCTTTGGCACCAGAACAGATAACCCATCACAGTCCTTCATTCCAGAAACCCCAGATGGCCCATAGCTCCATCTCTTTGCTCCTGGTTTCCAAAAAATCTACAGGGAATCCTTGGAGAAGGACAGAGGCTAATGCGGATTTTTAAACTTACAGTCTTTTGCTTTAAAATCCACTTGTGTTTTCAAGAGCTCTGCGTTTCTCAGAAGGGCCATACAGTTGGAAGGCATTTGCAAAGATTTGAGAGGGCTCACCATTTAAAAATTTTTTTAAAAAGCACGTTGTGTCCTGACATGGCTGGCCAAAGTAACATCTTCACAGAGGTCCGTGTGTGAATTCGGAGTGTCTACCCTACTCACAGGGTTCCATACCCACCATTCCCAGACACACACACTGTATTCCCACAAAACAGGCTTAGGTGCCCCGATTTAAGAATGATGTTCTATTCTTTTGTTTGTAATTTTTTTTACAGAGCAGATTTTTCAAAAACAATAATTTCCCACCCCAAGTCATTTTAGGTGGAACACATCTCGCTTGGTATGAAATAATCTTCTCCCATGCAGCCCGCTTTCGGTCCCAGACATAGTGGGAGAGGCGGGTGGTTTCCAGCCCCGAGGCCGGGGCGTGGGGCGCGGGGCTGATTGGTCAGGCTGCCCGGATCCTGGCTTACCGGCGCCCGGCCATTTCTGCCCGCAGGTGCTGTGTACGGGAGTCACGGGCGCCGAGGCCGCCAGACCTACACGCGCTACCAGACGCTGGAGCTGGAGAAGGAGTTCCACTTCAACCGCTACCTGACGCGGCGCCGCCGCATCGAGATCGCCAACGCGCTCTGCCTCACCGAGCGCCAGATCAAGATCTGGTTCCAGAACCGCCGCATGAAGTGGAAAAAGGAAAATAAACTCATCAATTCCACACAACCCAGCGGGGAGGACGCTGAGGCAAAAGCGGGCGAGTAGACGCCTGGGCAGGGACCAGGCCCGCGCCGCAACCTCCCTCGGCTTTGCCCCCTTGCCTTCGCCTACTCCCCAACTTTTCTTCCCGCCTGCTCCCATCCGGGGGGCTTTCGCAGCTTCAGGGGAGCCCGGCGCTTTGCAAACGTCTGAGCATTTATTTCTTACAAGGAAAAAAAAAAAAAAACCTCACACACAGCCAATCCCAGCGGTAGAACGAGGCGCACTGCACACGCAATCCTGCTCTCCAAGCCTGCCCAAGCCCGCTCCGGGTCTCAGGGCGCGCCCCAATCGGTCCCCGGCTCTTGTGTTAGCGCCTCTGCACGCCCCTGAGCTCGGATCCCGGGGTTGCTGGAGAGGAAAGAACCCGGGACCGAGCCTCCTTTGGTGTCTGGGCGTTTCCGCCTCGGTTCCTCGCCACCAAGTCCCGGAGGGCATCACCAAATCAACTCCGGCCACTGGGAAGAGGGAGCTTAAAGTCTGGGGCCCCAGCTCTGCCGAGGCCTCCCAGGCCGCCCCCAGAAAGGAAGAAGCGCGAGGAACAAAGGGGGCCCGAGAGAGCCTTGTCTCTCGGCCCGGCGCGCAACCGTCCTTGGAAGAGAAGCAGCCTCAGCCCAGCCGAGCCAACCTGGGCGCGGGTGGAATCTAACAGCCCTGGGAACGACTGGGCTCCCCGAGCTACGGATTCCAGCTCCCCGCCTCCAACAGGGCCGGCGCTACCACCACAACAGCTTTCAGGACCTAAGGAGGCAGCGCAGGGCTATGGGAGCGGCAAGAGTCCTGGTTTCCAAGCGTGCCAGGGGCGCCTGAGACGCCTGGCCTCTCCAGCGGGGACACCCCCCCCCCACAACCAACTTTAGGCTATATTTGTGATTTACTTTCGTCTTTCAGAACCCAGGAAGATAACTACGGAGATACTAGGCACTGCCACAAAATGCTTTCATTAGCGTCCTCATTTTACTTCTGGAGGTCTAAGCAAGACCCTAATAACTCGGCCCACGAATCCCCAGGCCCCAAGCAGCTTCTGTGGCTGAGGGGAGCCTGGGCCCACTCGCTGGGTTCACCGAGAACCCTCTGACTTGGGGCCCGCTTGGCTCGAGGAAAGTGACCCGGTGGTGAAGACTCTCCAGGCTGGATACTTACAGCAAATCAAATAGCAAACTAATGACACGAAAACCATATTTACACGAAAGAAAAATCGACTCCGTCTATAAAAGTGTATGGAATTTGACCTCGCCTCGGAGAAACGCTACACAAAAGCTATCTTTAATAGACGCCTGTCATTTAAGAGCGGCAGGGACACTGTCCCTCATGCGCTCGCAAAAACAGAGCCGTAATTGTAGCTGCTGCTGCGGGTAGGATTTATTTCTCCAATTGGCTAAACGGCCTCCCCCCCTTCCCCGAAGGTGATATCTGTATTTTCAAATTTCAGAGCTGCCGGCACGACGGTCAGAACCGACCCCAACCTCGACACAAAAATAAGAGGGGTTGCACAGCAGGGAAATAAAGTTGTTGTAAATAAAATCCAAGTCACCATCTCCCCTCAGTCCTCTGCATCCTCGCCGGGCACGCGATCGGCAGCTGACGGCCTCACAATTGGTACATCCTAATGGAACTGCGAGGGAAATGCAATAATTTTGCCATAATGGGCTGTAACCTCAATTCGACCCCGGCCCTTGCAGCCCCGGGTCGGAAGCGGAGGGATGCGCCCTGCCTCCAGCGGGTGGCGCTCGAGTCCGACTGAACGACGGCGGCGAGTGGCGGGCACGCGCTTGGGGCGCGCGCGCCACTCCTCTCGCCTCCACCCAACTCCCCCATTAGTGCCCGAGTTTACCTCTAGAGGTCATCAGGAAGGATTTACGACTGGACAACAAAAGCACGTGATTCGAAGTCGTACCCCATATTTGGGTGCCTACGTAGGAGGGAACCAAGTACATGTCCCAGTCATTTCCATAATTCATCATAAATTGTGCAAGGGTGCTATAGACGCACAAACGACCGCGAGCCACAAATCAAGCACACATATCAAAAAACAAATGAGCTCTTATTTTGTAAACTCATTTTGCGGTCGCTATCCAAATGGCCCGGACTACCAGTTGCATAATTATGGAGATCATAGTTCCGTGAGCGAGCAATTCAGGGACTCGGCGAGCATGCACTCCGGCAGGTACGGCTACGGCTACAATGGCATGGATCTCAGCGTCGGCCGCTCGGGCTCCGGCCACTTTGGCTCCGGGGAGCGCGCCCGCAGCTACGCGGCCAGCGCCAGCGCGGCGCCCGCCGAGCCCAGGTACAGCCAGCCTGCCACGTCCACGCACTCGCCTCCGCCCGACCCGCTGCCCTGCTCCGCCGTGGCCCCCTCGCCCGGCAGCGACAGCCACCACGGCGGGAAAAACTCCCTGGGCAACTCCAGCGGCGCCTCGGCCAACGCCGGCAGCACCCACATCAGCAGCAGAGAGGGGGTTGGCACGGCGTCCGGAGCCGAGGAGGACGCCCCCGCCAGCAGCGAGCAGGCGAGCGCGCAGAGCGAGCCGAGCCCGGCGCCGCCCGCCCAACCCCAGATCTACCCCTGGATGCGCAAGCTGCACATAAGTCATGGTAAAGCCAGTCTTTTCCTAAATCCACGCGGCCGCGGGGGCGCGGCTCTCGGTCCCCCCTCTCTCCTTTACCGCCCTCTCTCTCCCCGTCTCTGTCCTGGGAGAGGTTTCGCCTCTCCCAACCCTGTGGAGCCTCTCCCCGCCGTTCTACTTCCCCTGCCTTCCTTCTTCCTCCTTCTCTTTTCTGCAGCGCCCAGCGCTCACAAATGCGGGGAAAGGGGCCGCTGGCCAGCCAAGTTTAGACGTTGAAAGGGGGGGAAAGGAAAAAAACCATATCCAACCCCAGCGCCTCGGAACGCGCTCATGGGTCAGGCCAGCCGAGCAGGGCGCAGAGAGGTAGAGGATGGCAGTAGAGGCCGTGAATCGGGCTTGTCAGGACGGATAATTTATGAGGAGGGCTACGCTGGGGAAACAGCGTTACTAATTAGAGTCCCCGAAAAGGGGCTTGGTGGGGGGAATAATCGAGGCGAGAGCCGGCGGGATTCTGAAGTTTGGGGGCAGGAGGGAGAGCAGGAAAGGAAAGGAAAGGGAAGAAAAAGAAAGCAGGCGCCCCAAGCGTGCAGGCTGGAACAGGAGGCGGCTCGCGGGGCTGGAACTTTAAGGGAGGATGATCTGGAGGCCACTTGGGCGCACAGAAAAGGGCCTTGCTTTGGTGGGTTTCTGAGTGGTGGGCAGCCTGAGAGGGCTGTGCCCCGCCTCAGGGCGCCAGGGGCAGGGCCAGAGGGCAAGAGAGGGGCGAGGGAAAGCCGGGCGATCCTCCGGGACGCGGCTCCAGCCTCGGATGGGCCGATTGTTCCCAGAGTCCAAATCGTATTGTTTTCTCTCTAGAAAGGAAGAGGGAAGGAAATTCGGGAAGGGCGGGCGAGCGAGGAGGGAGACTTGTTGAGCTTTTCTCCCCTGTTCAGGACCCTGACTGGTCCAGCTGGCGGACTTTGGTAGCCAGAGGCTGAGGAGTGGGTGGCTAAACCGCTGACTTTTCTGTTGCAGACAACATAGGCGGCCCGGAAGGCAAAAGGGCCCGAACGGCCTATACGCGCTACCAGACCCTGGAGCTGGAGAAGGAGTTCCACTTCAACCGCTACCTGACCCGCCGAAGAAGGATTGAAATAGCACATGCTCTTTGCCTCTCCGAGAGACAAATTAAAATCTGGTTCCAAAACCGGAGAATGAAGTGGAAAAAAGATAATAAGCTGAAAAGCATGAGCATGGCGGCGGCGGGAGGGGCCTTCCGCCCCTGAGTATTTGAGCGTTTAAAGTACTGAGCAGTATTAGCCGGATCCCGCGTAGTGTCAGTACTAAGGTGACTTTCTGAAACTCCCTTGTGTTCCTTCTGTGAAGAAGCCCTGTTCTCGTTGTCCTAATTCATCTTTTAATCATGAGCCTGTTTATTGCCATTATAGCGCCTGTATAAGTAGATCTGCTTTCTCTTCATTTCTTTGTCCTGAATGGCTTTGTCTTGAAAAAAATAGATGTTTTAACTTATTTATATGAAGCAAGCTGTGTTACTTGAAGTAACTATAACAAAAAAAGAGAAAAAAACACAAAAAAGTCCCCCTTCGACCTCGTTTAGTGCCAATGTTGTGTGTTGCACTCCAGTTGTTTAACTGTGCATGTGAGTGGAAGTGTTCCTGTCTCAATAGCTCCAAGCTGTTAAAGATATTTTTATTCAAACTACCTATATTCCTTGTGTAATTAATGCTGTTGTAGAGGTGACTTGATGAGACACAACTTAACTTGTTCGATGTGTAGTGACTAGTGACTCTGTGATGAAAACTGTGACTGAGCGGTGTGTCCCTGCGTGCCTTTGTAGGACCCTTTGCACGAACTCTGGAAGTGGCTCTTATAAGCGCAGCTTCAGTGATGTATGTTTTTTGTGAACAAAGTTACAAATATTGTCCAAGTCTGGCTGTTTAAGCAAACTGTGATCAGCTTTTTTTTTTTGTATTTGTTTTTAAGGAAAAAATACTGACTGGAAACAAAAAATAAACTTTCTATTGTAAGTTCTCTTGGTCTGGTTTGTGCCAAATAGCAAGTGGCTCTTTTTGCTCTTCTGTCTGTCTGTCCAGTGCTGGGAGGCAGTGAGTCTGAGGCTACCTGAGCAGTCTCCCTGTGCAAGGGGACCTCAGACCAACACCCTGACCCGTGGCCTCCCTAACTGACCCGTCAGAGAGTTCAGGGCAGAAGGTGGAAAAGCTTTAGGTGGTTGCAAAGCCTGAGTCCAACCTGCCCATCTCTGAGGAAACCAGGTTAACTTGCTGGGTACAAAAAAGAGAGGAAGAGAGAGAAAGGAGATAAAGCCCAGGGCTTTGTTAGCGGCCCTCGGGGGCCCACACAGATGCCGCCTCTCTCCTAAGGCCATCCTAGGCCTCCACTTGCTGAAGAGGCTGCTATGTCAAGTTGTGGCCCCCAGACCCTCTGCCCCTAACCCAGCCAGGCACCCTTTCCCACTCCTCGCCCTCCTGAACCCAGTTGGTTTCTTTTGCTACAATTAATTTGCTACAAATGGAAGGTACTTACCCCATCCTAGCTCGATTGGGAAACTCCTCAGAGCAGCTAAAGCGCAACTAGAGATTTGCACATTTACCGACTGCTTACACTGATGCCGTCTTTCCTTTTAAAAGTTATAAAACAGTAAACTTTATAAGCCCCAGTTCCGGCTATATGACATTTGGGTGCCAAATGAATAGGGTTTTGTCTATGAATTAGATCGTAAAATCATCCATAGCACAGACAGATCGGCTCACTGGCTATAAAACGTCACGTGGGGCCATTAAAGTAAGTTTTATGGTTTTGGGGAGTTGACATCCAACATTATATACCACATAACATATAATCTCACTGACGCTGGACTCCATTTGACTCTTTTGCAGGCTACGTGTGCCACCTGGTCATTCAAAATGTCAATTTTAGGTCCAGAAGTGTCCAGACCACAAGTTTCTCAAAACTCTCTGGAAAAATGGCTCCCTTCGAGTTAAGGTAAGCTCACCCCCTGAGCGCTTTCAAGTTTATTTGTACTCTGAAAACTTTCTTTCTGGATCTTTCTCTCTCTCTCTCTCTCTCTCTGGTTCAATAACTCTGAGGTTGCCTCGGAATTCCAAAGGGGAGAGCAAACTTTCCCTCTGCCCAAATTAGGAGCGCCAGGAGCCAGCTTTCGGAGGCACCACGGTGCAGAGCGCCTCTGGCCGCGCCGCATCCCTGGGCCTAACTTTAATTGCTGCACCAGCGCGGATGTTAATGACTTCCGCTGCTCTCGCCGGCGTGCAAAATGATGATTTTTGTGTGCGAGTGGGCCTGCGTGCGGAGACCGGGCAGGGCCGCCCCCATCCCGGGGCTGGAGGGCCAGGCTCTGCTGGGTCTGCGGAGCCCTGGGTGGGGGCTGGGAGCCGGGCGGAGGGGGGGGCGGTGCCGGCTGCGGGCGCCGAGGCCGCGCTGCGCTGGGGCGCGCTGGGGAGTTTGAAAGAAAGGCCCGGGCAGGGCCGAGGCGGACGCTGGCGGGATTTCTGACGGGGCTGTGGCAATACGTCTCCGCGGGCCGGGGTCATTTGGCAGCACTGAATCGAGGTGGCGGCCTTCGGGACCGGGTCGCAGGCTGGCTCGGGAGCGCCCGAGGGTGCAGAGGCCGGCCGGGCACGGGCGGCACCTCTAGGCTGGGCCCCTGGGTCGCCAGGCCGAGCCCAGGCCGCTGGCGCCCGCGGGACGCTGGGGACCGCGGGTCCCCACCTTGCGGGGGAGGGCTCAGCACCCCCTCCCCCGCACCAGGGACCAGGCCCTGAACCTTGTTTGCCTGCACGTTCTTTTTATTTCGGTGGGACTGTTCTCACCAGCCTGTGAGTCTGAAGCAATAAATTTTATGGCCGGATTTAACTTTAGTCTTTGAATCCCCAAGCTAAATGAAAGGCGTTACAGCGCTTTCTTTTCTTCTGCCTTGCCTTTCTTCTTCTTTCCTTTTCCTCTCTCCTTTTGTAGAATTTAAAATCTATGCACAGGACCCTCAAAAGGCAACTTAGGCATCTCCCTAGATAGCACTAAAGATTAATTTATTCCCCCTCAATATACAGGCAAACTCTGTCTTCCAAACTGTGCCCTAAAGTTTGGGGGGAAATCGAGGTGTCTTCAATGTCCAACTTAAAAGTCCCCAGAACCATTAGGTTGTTTTTCCACACACATCATAAAGGGTAGTTTAGGGAAGAGATTGGTCGTTTGTCAGTAGGAGATTTCCGCCTTTCTTTTGTTAGTTACTCTTTCTGTTTGATCCCAGGAAATTTACATAATCTATGATTTCCAAAACAGTCCCCAATATTGCACCAATGGGTGAGATAGATTTTTCCTAGGTACAATTCCAGCTTGGTCTCAGCCACCCTTTCTGGCCCCAACCCTCTACATTCTTCAGTGGCAAAGCCATGACTGGGGACACTGTGGCCTGCCCTGGGGTCTTTCTCTGAATGGGTACCCACAAGGGATCTAGCAGATTTCCCCCATCCTGTATGAAGAACTAAGCCAAATCCTCCAACTTAGAAATGAAACAAAAAATGGGATCTTCTGTCTCCAAATGCTTTTCTCCTTAGGAGCTAGCTAGGTGGTTTTCTGCAAGTGCTAATTGGTAAAGATATTTAGTAAGTCCTTAAAGTGAAAACATTTAAAGTGTAGAGTTGCAATTTCCACAAACTTTATTGTGCAGAGGCCACTTACACTCAACATAAGTCCAACAGATGTCCCCAAAGTCAGAAGTTCAGAAAGCAAAACCTGGGAAGTTTTTTGAAAAATCGAAACCCTCTCTCGAGTCCCACTCCTCTTGAATAGTGGCAAGGCGCATCCCTGAGGTCGTTTTGTGTAACCTGTTAAAGTGAGCATTTCCTGAGAGCAGTTCAGCACTCAGGAAGATGTGTCTGCATCTTAGTGGGAACCAGAATATAAACTTTATTTGGGTTCTCTTTTATTATTTTATATGTCTGTGAGAATTCTGGAGTCTTTCTTTTGCTGCTCTGAGTTTCGGATTCTTTACTGGAAAATACTGGGTTAAGGTTTTATTTTAGTTATTCATTTGGTGATCTTGATTGAGTGATTTCTTGGTGACTAAAATTAGTGGCAGAAAAAAAGAGTGATAGAGCTGCTGGCAGGTTCATTTGAGTAACATGCCTGGAAGAAGTGTCCACACCACCTCTGTGGTCACGTCCCACTCTGGGTATGGGAATGGGCAGAAAGTTTCTTGGACCAGCATCACACAATATGGGGGAATCTTTCCCAAGCGTTAAAAAAATTACAGGCTATAAATATTGTCAGTTTGCTTATTTCTGTCTGTTGTAATCATCATAAAACTTTAGAGTTTAAGACGGCAGGCCAACTCACATGCGGTTAAATGACTTAAAAAAAAATACAGCATCCAGTCAGACCTATGTGAGCATTATTGGAGGAATTTTTTTCTTTCTTCCTATTTTCATAGGAAGCATAGTAAGGAGGATGGCTGGTTATCTGCTCATTTTGTAGATAAGTTATTTTTTTTTTCTCGTGTGTTCTTTTGGGTTGCTTTCTTTTGGGTTGCTTTTGCAGAGGAACTTACTTAGGGAAAAAAAATATCTGTCACTAAGGGCTTTATGAAGACATCTAGCCTCAGCTGGTGGCAGAAGTGTTTGTCTGTGCTCCTAGCTTTGTAAAAGGAGAAGGCATCCGAAATGTGCCAGGCCCCATTTGTTTCTACAAGCTGAAGAGACAATATTTCCTGAACTATAAATATAATAGGAAGCTTCTGGTCACACTTACTTAGGGGTTTGTTAGGGTTTCCATGCTCTAATTTCACAACGTTATGCCAAGATTCCTTTTTTCCCCCCTGTTCTTTCCCCCGCTTCATTGTTGGCAGCTCTGGGAGAGCAAGACAGAATTTTCTACCAGAAACGGAGTCATGTTCATTTGTTGAGATGTGAAGAGTATTATATCCAAACAACTAGTGAGGGGAGAGCAAATTACATCCTGAAAGATAGGCTATTAAAGAGGAAAACAATCCTTTTAGCTTGAAAGATGCCCTGCAAAGTCTCTCCCCCAGCTTCGCTCTGGAGTCTGTCCGAGGTTTGCCCACCATGGAGAGTGCAGAACGTTGTGGGCGCCATCCCTTTGGCTTCTAAGGCAGAATTTCTTTCTAGACAATGACAAAACTATAATCGGGGCTTCCAGACAGGGCTGAGGGGGTCTGCCTAGGCTCCCACCCACATAGGAGAGGGGAGCCACAGTCCTAGCCATTCTAAACTCCAGAACCGAAAGATCTGCCTAGGACTGTTTTATTTGGTGTTTTTTTGCAGAGAAAGCTGCCTTTCTCCCACCAGTTCTCTTCCCCATAAACCGGTCTTTTCAATAATAATATTTGTTATGAAGGTTATTGGGTAATTATTGCGATTTTGTGAAGCAGCCCTTGCTGGAGGTGAAGTCTGTCATCGCCTAACAAATGACGCCCGTGCAGTTCACTGCCGGGTTAAGTAAATGCAGAGAAGATAAATCTGCACACCCTAGGAATCGCCAGCAGAGCACGCTTTAGTACAAGTTCACAGTCAACTCTCCTGCCTGGCCCAGCTTTCCCAACAATTAGGGCTGCGTCTTTATTTTTAAATAAAGGAAAAGACTCCCGCTTCCATTGCCTGCTTTCTCCCCGTCTTTTTTTTTTCTTTCGCTTTTTACGAGGTTCCCCTCGCAAAAGCCTCCTACTCCAAATTTTCCTTGTAAACGTAATGATGAGTGATTTTAAAATAATCTCATTCCTATTTAAGCGATGACAAACGAAGGTAGGAGGCTGATTTGACAGGAAATACAGTCACAAACACTGTATTTATCAAAAATATCCAATTCACCCTCTTACTCCAAAAGGCAGTGGCAGAAGCAGGGCATCCCTGAGCTCCTGGGGTGGGGGGCTTCCCCTTGAAAGAAGAGGCACAGCTTTGTGTATCTTTGTGGTTGTAACTGCAGGTCAAAAAGTTGAGGGTCAAAAGTTTACGTTGTGCAGCGCTCTTCGTCATCTGCCCAGACAGAGTTTGATGTCAATGTTAGAGCTGCGATCTTGACTATCAGCACAAAAGATAAAATGGCTCAGAGTGACGCGTGTATCACGGTATGGACTCCAGGTGAACCCTAGTGGTTGAATGACCTCAATTACGAAGGAAAGGATAGAAAATTCCTCTTTTCAAGACTAATACATGCTGTATTTCATCTTGAATTATCGCTCCCATTCTAAGGGAATAGCAGCAGGTAAATAGGCATAGATTATTGAAACACCAACACCCTAGATGCTGGAGAACCAGGAGTCTGTCACAAAATAAAAAAGCTCAAAATTCATCAGTGGACCTTTAAGAAATAATGTAGCAAGTTGCCAATGTTCCATCATACCTTCAAAGGAAAGAGATCAGGCAGGAAACTTCCTTTATTTGAAAACTGTGATTTTGATTGGCCAGTTTTTTTTCATTTTTAGTACCTATAATGATCCCTAAAGTGTGTGAGAACAAGGGCAAACACAGGCACTTCTTGCAAAATGTATCCTTTGCAATTTTCAAGGACAGAATGCTTTTTCTGAAACTGCCACCCACTAAATGCAAAGAGCTGGGAAGGGGAGAAAGGAAGTGGAAACCCTCCGGAAAGGGGCAGGATTCCACCACCCCCTCCACCAGTGAGAAAATGCTTATTGGTACCAGGAAAATATTCCGGTTGTTGAAAGTTTTTCATTATGTTTATTGTGAACCCTACACTGAATATAAGAGAAATGCTACAATCTGTGGGTGAATAAACTGTAAAGAATATGCCATTTGAGCAGGAAGGTAGAATCCACAAATGCCAGACCTCTTCTCAAGACCACCATGACAGACTTCTATTCTCCAGAAAATACTCTTTAAAAATACATTTGGAATGAAAGCCAAGGAGAGGGGAAGCAAGCTAAGGAGGGAGGGCGGGAGAGTAGAAAAGAAAGGGAATAGTGTGTGAGGGAAGCCTACTGGAACCATGCCTTGTGTGTGCGCTGCAACTGGAGAGCTAAACAATATTTTATTTTTCATGCACCTATATTAACGTTAAGTGTTGGTGCCGTTAGCATCTATTTTCTGAGGGACATATTTTCCTTTTCTGTGTATTGATCTTCAATTAATTTGTGTAGGGAAACAGAGAAGAGAAAAAAGACATTTTATTTTAGGTTTTTCTTTTAATTTTAGAGATAAGCTAATTCAACTACTCAAAATGTAGACCCTTGCAGGGACATTTAAGATCATCCCACTATAGTCTGCTTGATTAGATTTGCTGGTGCCAGGTATGTTCAGGGGTAAAAGCAAATATTTCCCAAACACTGCCTTTGTGGAAGTAGTCAGGTTGCTTTCACTGTGCAAAGTGCAAAGTTTTCACTCTGGCCAACAGCTTGAAGCCAAATGGGGGTGTGCCAGATGAGAACAGAGGAAAAGGAACAACTGTGGTGACTGCTGTTACAGCAGCGAACACTTCACCACATCTGGGCCAGTGAAATGAAGAAAACGGAAAAAAAAAAACCCCATTACTCACCAAGACAATTATGTGTCTCTTTGAGAAAACCCCGCTATCGTGTTATTGGTTAAAAACGTGCCACACCTTAGGAACATGTCAGCTTCAATAATCACAGACACCTCTTAGCTAGTTTTTCAACTCAAAGAAAATGTACCTGCAGAAGTTATTGCTTTCAGAGTGCTTACTTTCTTTATTTGGGGGATTTTAATCTTTAGGCCTCTCACACAATCCTGGTTAAAATTCATGTCTAATCCGGATATGAATTTAATATGCCTTATGCCTGGGTTGTGTTCATTAGTATAAACTACTATAAGGAAATTACCCCCAAACAATTAATTGGTCACATGGCTGATAAAGTATTGCTTCTCTAAAATCCTATGCCGACTGTAGGTGGGGGAAGCCCTCAAATGCCACCATCAGGCATTTTGAAATTCAATCCTTCTCCTGTGCCCTCCAGAGACGTGCTTCAGACAGCGAACACTCAGTCTGGGGGACTCTCTCGCTCTAGAGAACAAAGGACAAATACAGTCAATACATTCCATAACGTTTACATTTCCTTTGCTCCCCCCGCCTTGGTTTTCCCTGAGAAGGAGTGACCTGGGCAAAGCACCCCGCTCTCTAAAAGACACTGTATAGACCTTTTAGAAGAGCAAAGTCCAAGGCCGAGGTGAACTTCAGGTCAGCGCGTCTAACAAATATGAAAATGTCGGCTGGTGAAGGGCGCGCCTTGTGATTTAACAAAGACTGTCAATGTGTAAGATTAATAAGAAACAAAATGCACACGGTGTCACTGTTCGGTCACTTTGAAACTTGGGACAGGGCTGCATTCAAGAGGGAAGGCTGTTCCAAATATATTCAAAATGATTCAAATCAGATTCAAACTAGGCTGCAAAACACTGCCCCCCTCTCGCCCTCCCTCTCCCTTGGACTCCCTTCACTCTCCTTCTCCATCTGGGACTCGAGGACATGATGAAAAGTTATTTCACTTAATGGGACTTTAAGAAAGCTTTTGTTGGGAATATATGTTATCCCTGCACGTGGAAATGAGCAAATGTGCTTACCAGTTTCCCAAGAAAAGGATAACGCTTTCACCCTGCTTGGGACTGGAGCCAGTTGGCGTGAGAAGATTAGCACACTCCCTCTCTGCTCGATTTCAGGGCATCCCATCTTTTTTCGGGCAAGATGCTGCTGGTAAACCTCAGTTTATTTATTAATTTAGTTTCTTCCTGGCTTTACTTTGGTGTCTTGGATCGCATATGAAGGCAAGAGATTTTTTTGTTTTGTTTTCCAAAAGATTATTTGATTCAATGGAATGATGCTATGGCTTGCAAAGAGAGATTGTGGAAGGATCAGAAAAGGTACTGAGATTGTTTATTACAGCCATAAATCTTGCAGTAAAATGTCAAAATGTCGGTGTGTGAGATAACACTTGGTGGTCCTGGCTTCGTTTGTGTTTATGATACGAACCACAAAGACAAGTTACAGGCCTTGGGGGGATTCTGTGTAAGCCCATCTTCCTAAAGTAATAGAACCACATGAAACACAGGCGCAGTTAACTCGTTTAGGTTAACCATATACAAAACAGTGCCCAAGCCTCGTTAATACTTTAAAATAGAAACTCTGTAGAAGGTTCTGAGGCTAAACAACATGAATTTTGTGTTTTAGTGTCTGTAAATAATATTGAACAGACATGGTTAAGACCTTAGTCTGATGACACGAGGAGGGAGGCAAAATTTCCTTGTCATGTTTTTTCTTCCCAGAAGCTTAGAGCCCAGTTTTGCTAATTACTTTATGTATGTACATATTATTCATGTTATATAGTACACATATGTATATATTATTTTTTCTTGCTGTAGAGAGATATTGGTTTAGGCAGCTATATCACAGGCTAGAGAGTCTAGAGAGGATGTCTAAAGATTTACACTCAGCGTTGATTTTTGTCTGTGGCTTAGATTTCATTTTTTAAAATTTTCAGGGTGTGCCATGTCAATGGACAGCACTCTTCACAGACACACATCCAATGTGGAAAACCTCTTTGTACCACTTCAGGGTGATTGCAGTTAGAAAGCTAACATGATCCCTTTTTTAACCTCTTTTCCTAAATTAGTTTAAAGATTAGTCCCATATAATGGGCTTTATGTGGCTAAGCATTAAATGACTATCCATCAAATGGATATATTCCAGCATTTAGTAACTCATATGAGTAACCGATATAAATGAAGATAGAATTCACATTCCTTTTGAAGTGTCTCCAGGCTTAGGCTATGACTTTCTATGCCTGCGTTTGACTCAGTTGTGAGAAGGCAGTTTATATTGCTCTTTGAAAAATCAACTAAGGTGCACCAGCTGAAAAATCCTTGCTTTACATGCCAATATGAAAGTGTTTCTAGAATGGTGACTATGCTAGTTAAACGCACTGCTTTAATCTAGGCTGAAAAGTAGAGGATCTAGGTGTGTCTGTCACTCAGAAAGGAAAGGGAAAGTACACACAACGAGTAAGGCATCAGTATTTACTTCGAAGATCAACATTAGGTGGAATTAATAAGTAATTTATTTGTTAATAATGGCATAATTAGTTTACCCATCAAATTTCAATTACCAAATGGCAGACAACAGTCCTCTCTCCCCACTTTCCAGAGCTACTAACATCATTAATATGCTAATTTTCAGCAATCCAGAAATTATAGACCGTCCTTAAATATAACTTTAGCCTCAGATACAGCCTGGAAAAGCAACAGCTAAAAGACAAAACAAAATTCTTAGCGGGAAAAGACCCGTCGGCACAGTGCCTATGCTATCCATAGCTTGTTTTTGCTTGGGGATTTTTCTGAAGTAGGAAGTTGTTGGTCTCAACGCTCGATTTTGTGGCGGCATCATCGCTTCTATCCATCCCCACCCTTGGGCCACTTTCTCACAATCGCACCTACTACATTCGAGCATGTTTCATTCTGAATCGAAACCTCCATCAAATGAGATGCTATTAGGAAGGTTCTGTTTGCTTTATTTTTAGGTAAAAAAACAAATATCTTCTGCTTCTAAAAGAAAGAAAAAAGGAAAAGTGCTCATCCGGTTGTATTGGAATAGCCTTGCTTTACATCCAGGGGCCGATTTCTCTTAGCTGCTCACCCACCCACCCTTTTCGACTCCTGCCTGGCTTCTCAAACTGGGGACGTTGGGCGCGGGCGCGGACGCGGCGAGCATGATGTGCGAAAGGGAATCAGCTGGTAAGAAAACCGGACTGCTAGCCTCATTCGTTTTATTCCCCGGCCAGGATAAAAACCGGAATACCCCCTTGGTCCCGACGCCATTCCCTCCCCCAGGCGGCCTCGAACCCTTGAGGACGCCAGGCCAAGCTAGGCTGGGCCCCGAGGTCAGCGCTGGGCCGCGGCCGCCTGTCTGCCCCGAGGCCTAGGCCAGAGTAGGGCACGCATAGGGTTCGGTCTAGGCATCCGAGAGGACCAGAAGACTGCGGGCCCTGAATTCCCAGCGGAACTCAAAGTTGGGGGGTTGGACGCCCAAAGCTCCAGTTCCCTCCCTCCTCCTGGAGCCGGACAGCAGCATCCATCACCCGCCCGCGCGCTTCCTGATCCGGGTCCGCGCGCGCGGCGCGCACATTGGCGGGGGCGGGTCACGTGGAGGTACTGGGCGGGGCGCGCGCGGGGCCGAGACCGGGGACGCACGCGCGCGCGCGCGCGGGCGAGCCGCGGGGGAGGAGCGGCGCGAACTTTGGTGGCGTCGGCGGCGGAGGGAAGGGGGAGGGGGAGGGGGAGGGGTGGGCGCTTGACAGAGGGGGAGGGGAAGGGAGCGGAGGAAAGGGGGGGATGGGAGGGGGGGGGCGCGTGACAGGGGGGGAGGGGAAGGGAGCGGAGGAAAGGGGGGGATGGGAGGCGAGGCAGGAGGGGGAGGGGCCTCGGCGAGCCCAGAAAAACGACAACGCGAGAAAAATTAGTATTTTTGCACTTCACAAATTAATGACCATGAGCTCGTTTTTGATAAACTCCAACTACATCGAGCCCAAGTTCCCTCCCTTCGAGGAGTACGCGCAGCACAGCGGCCCGGGCGGCAGAGACGGCGGCCCTGGCGGGGGCCCGGGTTACCAGCAGCCCCCAGTGCCCGCGGCCCAGCACCTGCCGCAGCAGCAGCCCCAGCTCCCCCACGCGGGCGGCAGCCGAGAGCCCCCAGCCTCCTACTACGCGCCGCGGGCCGCCCGCGAGACCTCCTATCCCGCAGCCGCGCTCTACCCCGCGCACGGTGCCGCCAACACCGCCTACCCCTATGGCTACCGCGGCGGCGCCAGCCCCGGGCGGCCGCCGCAGCCAGAGCAGCCCCCGGCGCACGCCAAGGGTCCCGCGCACGGCTTGCACGCGAGCCATGTCATGCCGCCCGGGCGGCAGCCCCCGCCGCCGCCTCCCCCGCAGCATCATGCGGCTGTCTCCGCGCCCCCGCGGCGCTGCGAGGCGGCTCCCGCCACCCCGGGCGTCCCGGCAGGGGGCAGCGCCCCCGCGTGCCCGCTGCTCCTGGGCGACAAGAGCCCGCTGGGCCTGAAGGGCAAGGAGCCCGTGGTGTATCCCTGGATGAAGAAGATCCATGTCAGCGCCGGTACGTGGCGCCGCTGGGGAGGCGCGGGAGGGTGGGCTGGGACCGAGCCCGGTTCTAGGGTCGGGGCGAGGGTCGTGGGGAGAGGCCGAGGGGTAGGGGGCCTCGGGAGGGGAGCCCCCAGCTGGCTCAAGCTACAGTGGGATGTGGGTGTGTGCGCGCCAGCCAGCCGCCTGATCCCAACGTGAGAATCCTTTTGTACCCCGGGTCCCTTTATCGGGAGATTTACGAGACGCCAAACTGTTAGGGCAGTAATTATAGCCCCCATAAATTTAATTGCCCTGGCAGAGGCTTCAGGCCATGTGTCTTTGAAGCTTTTCTTCAGCCCCAATGCCCAGCACTATTCTTTATGGCTCTCGGGTGTTTCCCGTTGTCAATAGCCTGTGAAACATTTTCTTTGCCGTTTTATGTATCTTGCGTGAACTTGGTGTCAGGTTATTATATAATGATGATGTCCAATTGCTCTTCCTCCACCCCACCTTCTCTCTCCTCCTCCTTTCCCTCTCTTCTACTCCCTCCTCCTTGGCTTTCTCCTTGGGGTTATGGGCTTTCAGTCAACCCCAGTTATAACGGAGGGGAGCCCAAGCGCTCCCGAACCGCCTACACCCGGCAGCAGGTCTTGGAGCTGGAGAAGGAGTTCCACTTTAACCGCTACCTGACCCGGCGTCGCCGCATCGAGATTGCCCACACGCTCTGCTTGTCCGAGCGCCAGGTCAAGATCTGGTTTCAGAACCGGAGGATGAAGTGGAAGAAAGATCACAAACTGCCCAACACTAAGATGCGATCCTCCAACTCGGCCTCGGCCTCAGCAGGCCCACCGGGGAAACCACAAACTCAGAGCCCACACCCGCACCCCCATCCTCACCCCCACCAGGGTGCCTCCACACCCATTCCTTCCTCCATATAATCTTCCAGAGCTCTAGACCAGTTCTTTCCCTCACATGCTTTTCTTTCCTCTTCTGCCCCTTTCCCATCCACCCCTCCCCATCTGGACTACAACAGACCCCAAAACAAAACTCAGCTTGGTGAAAAGGATAATAAAAAGAAGACATTATCCGGGTAAGAGTGTGAACTGGTTGCCGCCCAAGAGAGGACAATGGCCAAGATGCTGACTGGTGGGACAACCTGCTGGCCTGAACAAGGCTGCCAGGTTTGGGTACCTGAGAAGAACCACTTGGCATCGAATACTTTTGAGATGGCTAAAGTCAGTCGCGCAACCCATGCTGACTGGGGACATGTACATGTATATTTGTTGCAAGCAGAAGAAATCAGACCCTTTTCCTATCTTCCTTATTTCCCCTTCCCTCATTAAGGCAGCTCATACAAGCTTGTACCGAACTGAATAAATGAGTAGACATTGTGGACCTCACAAGATTATTTAATTCTCAAAATGTACAGACCTTGATGATAGATGTGACACATGTTAGTTTCCTGTCCTTTCATTTATTTAAAATATTGTTGTGGTGATATTGTTGTCTTATTGTGAGGCATAATCTTGGGGAGAGGGAGTGCATTTCGCCCCATGTGCAACTCCACAAATTGTGGTGTGGCTCTATAGAAAGACGTGCTAAGAATAAACTCCGTTTAAAAAACAAAGTTCTGAGACATATTTGTGTGTTTCCTACTTTTAATTTTTAAAAAATATTCTCTCAATTGAAATGGTTGACCTTGCATGTAAAATTCCTGTAGATGGCTTGAGTTGCATTCACTTGGACTGACTGCTCACATAATTTGTTCAGCTTGAGCTGAACTCTTGTCAAGTTTGACCCGCTGTGGGAAAAGTTCCAAAGAGCAGGAAGGCTCTTGAGCTCTGAGAGGGCTCCTCTTCCCAAACTTGGCCAGGCTTTCAGGCTTCAAGTCTCTGTAAGGCATAGAAACGTGTCCTTCTCTGCAATGAAAGGTGAAACTGCGCAGTGCTGTGGGCCCAGGAGTTTCTGCAGCTGTTCTACGTGCTGAACTCTGAGCACACTTGGAAAGAAGTGGTCTCTTTGGTATTTATTGCACCTTCACGCTTAATCTGTCTGTTTCCCTGGAGATAAAAACTAGTTTGTGCAAAGAGTTGAGATTGCTTTTTGTTTCATGGCTGTTTTTAAGGTTCTCTTCTTCACTAACTACAGCTTGGGATTTTTGTTTGTTTGTTTCTTTTTCTTTCTTTTTTTTCTTTTGAAGCAGGAGCTTTCAAAATAAACTGAATTTTCCCAGTACACCCTCCAGAGTTTCTTCTGAGGAAAGAAAAAGCCTAATGACACCTTAAGCAAGGTAGACCTGGGAGTATTAAGTGCTGGAAGAAAGCCAATCTCTGAACTAGGGTCACCTTCCTCAAATGCTCCCGGATCTTTCTGCCCAGCCTAGAGACCTAGATTCAAAAGTTTGAAATCAAACCCCATTCTCAATCTTCATAGCCCTAGTATTTGTTTACTGATTTACAAATTAGTAAAGAGGATTTAGACTTGGTTGTCACTGAAGGGAGTACTCTGCAACAAGATTCAGAAAACCAACAGCCACTAGCTCCAGAATATTAGAACTGTCACCTGGCTTTGAATAAGTGTAGTTTTTAGTTCATGTAACAATTTTAGCAGAGATGGGAGGGGGGAACTCACCTACCTCTGCAGTATCAGAAGATTTTTAAACACATTTTCCCATCAGAGGCTAACCACCCTTAGCCAGTAGTCAGTGCTGTTACCCCTTTCGCCTCGGCTGCTCTGTGTGTGATAACAGGCAAGGGTGATCGTTCTCTACCTGGGAGCAAACCAGATCTGAGAGGAAAGTGGACACCAGTCTCTGAGGGGCCACCTCCTCTCCCCAAGAAAATTCAGGGGTAAACAAATACACTCCTTCCCAAGTCAGGCCAAACCTGGCATAAAGTGCATTTTATAAGGTGCCAACGGGTGCCAGGGATTTCTGGAGGCCCTGCAACTGCTGCTAAAACTTATTAACCCTCCCCCTACTACACTCACTTGTAAAACGAAATTAAATCACGCTGAAAATAGCAATTTCCCCAGGAATCATTAATCACCTCATACAATAAATACTTCTTTGTAATTCAACAGCAATTCTGAAAGGCATTCTCTGGGAAAAGTCTGTGGAGAAGCGAGGGATCTTCTTGAAAATAATGTGGTCTCGGGCGAAGACTCAGCATCTTTTCTGTCTGCTCAAAAAATGCCTAGACTCTTGGTGGAAATTGAGTGTCGAGCTGCAAAACCTCGAATGGCAGATTGTCATCATTTAAGGTAAATTCTTATATTTCTCCTTGGTGGGGAAGGAGGGGTACGGGGACATTCATTAGCTTCATACTGGGGGCACTTGTATAGGGGTGGAAGGGGTAACTTTCTTTCACTTACTCTAAATCTATCCAGGAAAAGAAGAGAGAGGATCGAGATTGTTTTTCTAATATTCCAGAACAAAATGGCAGTTTTTGCCCAAGCTGTCTTGATTATTAAGGTATTGGTAAGTTTTACAAAGCCAAAATTACCCACAGTGATCCAAATGATTATGTCATTTCTTCAAGTGTTTTGCCTGCTTCAGATTTGGTCTTTAAGGGAGTTTGTTATAACAGCTTAGAAAATCCCACTTTGTGCTTCAAAATCGTTCATTGTCTGCCCCTTGCTAGGGCAACCATAAGAGTTCACCCAGAGGACAAATTTTCTATCTCATTAATTTTTTTTTAAAGTGAACCCTACTGGCCCCTCAAACCCTTGGCCTTTAAAGACAGTATTTTGCGTAAGCTCTATAAGCCTCCTATAAAAATGACCCTTATACGTGCTCCCCTCTTCTTTCTCTCTTTTCCCCTCCTTCCCTCTGACACACACTCATCTGCTTTAGTCACAGAGCCGCACTGCGCATGACTCCAGAGTTAAAAGTTTTGTCAACATCTGAAATCAACCTAATCGGATAGGAGACACTTTAATGGTCACAGTTTGAATTAAGTACTTAACACTCTCCCCCATGAAGAGAAATGGCACTTTGCAGGCTCTCTTTCCTAGTTTTGCTGAAATCTACGATATACCCGGTGTTTTATTACAGCAGGAATTCAACTGTGACAGGCATAGTAGAGTACTTAATACCCAGGATGGAGCTCCTGGGAAGATTACCTAGATATATGGGGAGTGGGCCCTCCACACAGCATCTCTGACTTTATATTCACCTGTCCCAGGGTGCCCACATTCCCCCCACTTCTCAGCCTCCTCCCCATGGGATGGGTATCACCATCTCTCCTCTGTCCCCCCTGCTTCCCTGAGCTTCCAATCTGTGCTGCTTTTCTCACCACTGCCTTTCCTACAGCCCTTTCAACATAGAAACATATCCATGGCTCTTTGGAATGGAAAGAAAGAAAAACCCCAAAGAATCACTGTAGCAGACAGAAACCTGGGACTTCCTGTGTGAATGAGTTGGTTCTGTGCGGGCAATAGGCTGTTCTTTGTACTCTCTTGGTCTCTGCATCCCTAGCTGCGGGCTGGTATTGAAGAACACAGGCTCACCTTTCCCAACAGCTGCTTCTGTTGCCCCTTGTCTATATTATACCCTGGCCCAAGAATAACTGCTTCCTCTCTCAAAGAGTAGGGGCTGGGAAGGAGGAAGAAGAGAGTGTGTTCTAACTCCTCGAGAGCATCAGGGAGGTTGCTGGCGCTGTTGTGAAACATTCTAGTCTGAAACTTCAGTCTTGGAACTCTGGCATCTCTTCTTCTCAAGGCCCCAAACTCTCCCCCACCCCTGCTTTCAGGCCAGTCCCACCCTCTCTGGGATTGATTCCTGGGGCTAAAAGAGATTCCCTGATTGAAAGGATGTCCAAGGCACAAGAGATCTGGATGCCGTTTTGGTTCAGTCTTCTCAGTTTACCAATGAGGAAACTGAGGCAGCTGAATGCTTCCCCTTCATGTTCTTTATGTTAGTGTGTAGTTTGAACAGAGTCTTTGGTCTCACCTTGGGTAGGGGTAAGTGTACAGACATCTTTTCTCTGCAGAAGCCTGGAATGGACATATGCTTCTGAGCTTACACTTGAAACAGAGGGCCACAGGTGTCCAGAGGCTAGGGAAGAAGGGTGGTTTCTTGCCTGATGAGCCACCAAAGCAGCTGGGGAAATCATGTAACCAAACTGCTTTAGCCAGTGCGCTGAGACAGGTGGGCTGACCTCTGGGCTCAGGAGGGGACTGACATCAGGGCACCTGACTGTCCACAATTCTCCTAGTCCTGGAATGACTAATTCTACTATGGCTGGCCCTGGGATTTACATGGCGATGGCTTGCCTGGGAGCCGGGCAAGGGCATCTGCGTTTCGGAGGCCTGGGAACTAAAAAAGTCAAACAAGCATCCTGGTTGCAGCAGATAAAGGTGTAGCGCCTGTTCGAGGGAGATACTGAAATTGTAATCTTTGTGGTCACGTGACTCATTAAATAATTAATGCGGATCGTCAGGAATGGATCGGAGTCGTCAGGGCCTCACTAGGAATGAATCTCTCAGAAGTGAGTCCCCCAACTTCCTATTTGATTTTTAAAAACACACATACTCAGATTTGTATCCAACGGCTTTTTAACTCATTCAGGAGTGGTGGAGAGAGGCCGTCAGCGGCCAGGACCGGAGCTGGCGGGCCCACGCTGGGTCTTGGGCTTTTCCTGCAGGGGTTCTGCGAGTCTGCGGAGCGCGCCGCGTCCAGGGAAACGTGAGTTCGGGCTCGGGATTTCTGCGGTCACATCTTGGCTTTGGTGATGAAGTGGGGCGGATACGCAGACAGTTGGTAATGTTCTGATTCACACTGGGGAAGGCCGCAGAGATACCACAGGACGGACGCGCGGCTTTGTCCAATTTTCCCGGTGTTCATAAATCACCCGCGCCGGGCGAGTGCCAAAAACGCGGAGAGAGAGGCCGCGGTGGCGGCGGCCATTGCAGAGGGAGAGACCTGGGCAGCATCTCTTTGTGACTCATTAGAGCGATTTATGGTGGAACAGCAGCCATGAATATTTGACTTGGGGATAAGGAAATAGCAACAACAATAATCACCATAATAATGACAATACTCCTAAGTGTGAGGAGGTGGCGATGTGTGTTGTGGTGGATGGTGGTGCAGCAGATCCTTCTGGGGCTACGTTGAGTGGTAATGTGCAGGGTAGCTAAGCCCCACCTTGCTCAGGGTCAGGCCAGGATCCCCAAGGCCAGGGGGCGCTCCCTTTGGGGACATAGAGGGCAAGTTTAAACAAGAGGAAGGGCCCAGCATGGATTCTGAGTCCCAAGTGCCTGATGGACAATGGGGCCTGCAGGTCGAGGTGGTGGCAGAGGGCAGCTAGCTGCTGGTGTGCGGCCACTTGTTCAGTGTGCTAGAGGGCCCTGAAGCCTGAGGGTCAGGGGACTTGCCGGCAATTTGGTAGCCTCTCTTGGCACTATCAGCAGGATTGCATGGACGCGGGACAGCCACTGGGGCTGATTTGGGCAGGCTGGAGCGTGGGGAGGCCACCCAGGCCTGGGTGAAGGGATAGTGGGGCAGGGACAGAGCTGTGGAAGCAACCGGCCTCAGAGTCCCAGCCCAGCAAAGAACTTCTCCAAGCCTGGACCCAGCGCCCAGGAGGATTCTTTGTCCCTCCTCAGTGTCTTCCCCCATCCCCGGAAAGTTGGCTGACCACTTGCTAGTTAGAGAGCAAGAGAGGGTTGCAAATATCTTAAGGGATGAGGCGGCAGCGGAATTAGGGCCTGGAGCGGCTCGTGGCTGCTGCGCATAGGGAGGCTGGTAGGGCCCCCAGATCAGTTATTGTCTGATGCCCGCATCCTTCCCCGTTTCCCCCACTTCCAGCAACCATAACTGGCCTACTCTGAGGGACTGGGCGCTGTGGTGGTCCCGCCAGCCCACTGGGACCGAGAAAGGACGCCCCAGGGCTTTAATGAACCAGAAGACAAAACCTCACAAGACTGCCCCAGCCCATGGGCTGAGCTGGAATCTGATTTCGCGCCAAACAGAAATGAACACTATTAGTGAGGTTTCAGGAGAGTCCGTGATTGAATGCTCCCAGACAAGGCTTCCCTTTGTTAGCAAAAGAAAATAAAGCGTGCATTCACATCCCCAAGTTGAGGTGCGAGAGGAGCTCTCGCAGCAGAGCGGACACCAACAGAAAGCCTCTTCCACCTTCTTGTCTTCCTCCGTCTGGTCCATTTTCTTCCCGCTTCCCCGCCCCCCCATAAAAAGGAAAAAAAGAGTGTGGGTGCGGAGATGGAGTATGTATTTATTTTACAAAAATAAATCATCATCTTCAGGCTATTTGTAGACCGGAACCTTTCAAGCAATGAGTGCGCCGCATGGACCAGTGCCCTGGCGACTCCTCCGTGTCCGCGTCACCCCGGGGGCCACCCTGGTGCCCGCGCCGCCTGCGCCTCGGCCTCCGGCCTTCCAACTCCCTTCCTCCGCAGCCGCTGTTCACCCTCTGCTGTTTGTTTGTCCGCAGAGCGCCCAGACACCGGAAACAGTGGTTCCCTGAGCGCCTGGAGCTGGAGACACTCTCGAGTTCAGTCTTCGACATCTTTCGAGGTAAGCGCTGCGTCAAAACTCTTCACTGCCCGGGGCCTCGCACCAGGCCTTTGGGCAGGAGTTTACTTTCCCTGGCAGCTGCAACCCCTTGCCCTTTGAAAGAGGTGCTGGTCAATATTTAACTTAGGAGGAGTTTTGGGGCTGGTTCCCCTCAGCTGCACACCCCGCCAATGCGGGGCTTCAGCGGACAAAGCTCTGCCCCAAAGCCGGCTTCGTGCGGAGGGGAGGTTGCATAGACCAAAGATGTGTGTCTGTGCGTGGGGCAGGGGGCTCAGAAGGGTGTGTTTGTCCCCTCTGGCATGCCCCAGACAGACCAAACCGCTACACGGAACAGCAGGGCAAAAGCAAGTAGAGGCCACTGGCGCAGCGGCCGCTGCGTGGGCTGCTCCCCTTGTGGACTGTTTGCGGAGCCTGCGGAGACTGTGAGCTCGGCAGTTGTGGTCAGTCCCAGCTCTGCGTGGAGGAAACTTGTGTCGCCGCCTTGCAGTTTCTCCTATCGTTTTGCCTTTCCTTGGCACGAGGGAAGTTGCTGTATTTCAAATGTGTAGACCGTCGCAGGCAGCTGGGCTTCTCGGTTTCTTTAGCCGGGCTGATCCGCTGATCCTCCTATAGGAAAAGCACGAGTTTTGTATGTCTCGGCGTTTTCTTTTCCTATTTGGAACAAGGGAAAACTCTTTAAAATTCTTTTCAAGTTCTGGCTTAATTTGTTCTCTTAGTTTGGGATGCAGGGAGGTAATTACTGGGGTTTATTACCTTGTAAAAAGATCCATAAATTTCGTGCCTATTGTGGGGAGGGGCTGCTGGAATAGCTTTCAAAAGCTTGGGTTGAAAGACTGGATTTGCTTTGTTCTTTCAGGAATTACTTATTTTAAAAAGTTTTCTGAGATTTTTACCTTCTATTCCCTAGGCCTCAGTCTTCCCTGAAATCTGCTCCTACAATAGATATCAGGTTGTTAATTAATCGAAACATGCTATTCAGTGTTGCTCTAAGACTGATATGGTATTCCGGATACAGTTATTACTTTATCAGATAGGAAGTAAACAGAGTAATTGTAAAGCTGGTTACGTTCTCAGCTACTGTATGTCTGTTTATACCAAGTATAGATGGAGCATTTCAGGAATTTGCAACTCAGTGTGTACTTATGATTTGCATCTCTGCACACAACAGAACCACTGCATGTGTAAATAGTTGCAGAGGTCTGCGGTCTGCGGCCATGTGTATAAAATGATATACACATCCATATGTGTCCAGAGAACTTGGAGCTCATTTGTACTGTAGTTGCACCCACGGGAAATATCTCATGTTAAATAATGATCTATAATCTACTCTCTCTCACTCCCTCTCTCTCTCTCTTTCTCTCTCTCACACACACATACACACGCACACACACACACACCATGAGCAAAGATGGCCCTACCTGACGCTGAGTAGAAAAACCACTAGAGTTAAGTAAAGGGAGAAAAATGTTAAGTGTATTTTTGACAGAGAAATCAGATTGCAGTGTTTGAATACAGATATAGCTAATCTGCCAACAGCCTTGCAAATATTGACTAAAGCTCTGTATCCTTGGTCACCTGCTCCTTCCAAGACAACTTCATGGCTATTTTGGCTCTGGTGCATGGATCCAGGGTATGTGTCCCCAGCCCTGGCCAGGTTGGGTGGGAGACTCAATAGAGGGGGGATTGGCAGCTGGGTTTCCCAACCTGGGCTTAGATACTTGAGCATCTCTATTCTTGTTCTCTGGAACTGAACCATAAAAGACCCACAGCCTTGCTCCAGGAAAGTGGGTTTCCGAGTGGTGAAGGAGGACTCTCAGCTGCTGGTTCCCCGGGGGCTTGCCCAGACCAAGGTCTCTCATAGCAAAGCTGTTTTCACCTCAGAAGTTAAATTTCCTTTGACTTGCTCAGATTTTTCCCTTCACATCCCACCCAATCACCCCATTCCACCCCAAGTCGTTAATGTTAATTGTTAAACAGCAGTTGGAGCATTAACTGGGCTGTTAATAGCGGTATAGAGGCTCCTGGCTGGAGCTGAGATGCTGCTGGGCCTTGCTGGCGTTAAGGCATTTCTCTGAAGCAGTACCAAAGACTTCTCCCATTGATTTATGGCCTCGGGAGTTTTGGTTTGCTCCAGATTGCTCTGAGAGTTCTGAAGGGGCCCCTTCTCATCTTTGAGTCGAAGCCTGTGCAGAAACTTTGGTTGGGAGCAGGCAAGGGGGTTTGCCAGGCTATCTGGAGAGCTCAGGGTGAAACTGTGTGGGTGGAGGGGTGGAGGGGAGCAGAGGACAGTGTATTAGTTGTCTGAGTCCTCGGGGAACTGGAGAGTGCTTTTTGAAACCAGCCTTTGGTCCTGTCCTCTACCCCCAAAACCTGAGAGAAGCAGGTTTTCACTTTGGGTTCTCACTTTCTAGCTTGTGGCTTCGTTCAGAGTTGGGAAAGTTCACAAAGAGGTTCTCTCCCAGCTATCCCACAGACAGAACCTTATTGGAACACTACCTCTAGCTTAGGCCAGGGCTTACTTCCAAGGGATTCCGTCTCCTCCTCTTTTATTGCCCTTGTGATTTGGACATCCCCATGACCAGGCCCCTTTGCCAAGGGCCTTACATTCTCACCAGGCCTCTTCTGCTTCTCTGTGGGGGAGGAGAGGAGGGAAGGAATCATGCACAGCTTCCTGCAGCTGCTACAAGTGAGTCCTCACACTTAGAGAGGCCTAGGCAGCTGAAGACCTACTCTCGAGGAACAAAAGAATATGGCGCGAGGATCTTACCACCTCAGAGCACTCCCCTAGTTCAGAAACTAAGACCTGAAAAGAGGAACTTTTTAGATGGCTCCTGAGAGGGTGAAGTGTTAAAGTCAGTGGATGGTGTCACCAAGCAGAAGGTAGGAGTTGGAGTGGGATGGGGAGGGGTAATGCCAGGTTCTTCCTGAGCTGAGGTGGTCCAGTTCAGTTTCTGATGGTGGACACAGAGTTGTCTTGGGAGAGGGTGGGCAGACTTGTCTGCAGAGAGGGTCCTAGATTGTCTTGTAGGTTAATTCAAGGGATGCCAGCAAAGGTTGGTTCTTTTTTTTTTTTCCTCTCTTGCAGAGACAATTAGATCATTTCCCCTTACATTTTTCATCATCAGAAGCCTATAATTTCATGTATCACTGAGCTATGCACTAAGGAAATGCGTAAGTACAGATTTGGCCAGGGCGCTTGGTCCCTTCAGATTTAGCAAACCCTGACCCACCACTGTAGAGCCAAGCATCTCTCTTCTAGGGGGTTCCCATCGAAAAAAACCGACTGGACTTGGAGGAGGTGCTTCAGCCTTTTGTCAGGTAATTATGGGCCTTTTGGGTTTCTCCAGTGGCTGTGGTGTATGGTGTGGGTGTTAGCAAACTCCATACAATGGCAGGCCATTAGGGAGTCCACTGACTAGGCCAGTCCTTATTGGGTTTTCTTCTGGAAATAGGGCTAGCGCCTTGCCTTTTGACATACTGGCCAGTGGGCCAGGGGAGACTAGAGTGCTTGGGTGTTCTGGGTTCGGTTTATGTGTGAGTGGAAGACTGTAAGGAAAGTTCCGTGGACTATAAGAATGGAGACAGAATTGCTGTTCCCTTGTGTCTGGATCGTGTGTAAAGAAATATAAGTGGAGATAAGTGGCCTTGTGTGGCACGTGTTGGGGTGGGAGGAGATGCCCCCGGCGTCCTACTGCCCTAGACAGTGCTTCCCTTCCCCATTGCTGCTCAAGGTCCCCCTCTTCACCTCCCCAAAAGCTAAATGTTCTGCTTGGAAACCTAGTTCCTTCAGTGATTCCCTGTTTCAAATAGAAGGATTTAAGTTGACGTATAACCACGTGAGCACATAATACAGCACATTATTGTGGCATTTGGAGCGGAGACCCGGGCGGGCTTTGCCTGTGATTACGTTTTCTAGATTCTCTACAGAGCGAGAGCTTTTCCCCCCACCCGCTCGCACCCACCTCCTCCTTCTCCTTCCCCTTCTCCGGAAAGCGCTCTCCTAGCGGGTTGCAGTTTTCAGCGCTCATGGAGCAGTTCTGGGCGAGCTAGCGATGGGACTCCAGGCCACACCGGGAGGATGGAATTTATTTTAAGGTATTTCCGTTGATTGTTCATATCTAGAGTGAGTTATGGCTGTGAGAGACAAAGGTCAGGTGAGGAGACCCTGGTTCAGGGACAGGACCCTCAGCCCCTCTCTTCCTTTGTTTCTCCCTTAGAACCGAAAGCATTTGAAAGATCCCCAGTAGCGCCTCAGACTGAATTTAATTCCTTGGAAAGTATTGGGGGGGGTGTAAAGGAAGGGGCACTCGGGGGCTACTAGGTGGGCCTGTTGGCCTCCGACGCTCCAGTGGCTTTGTCCACTGCAGCTGGGCTTGAGTCCCAGAAGCTGAGCCCCAGGCAGAGGGAGGGTCCCAAAGCGCCGGCTCGGGCCAAGGTGGCCCACGCTGTGCTCGCTGGACACGACTGCCTGGAGGGGGTGGGGGCTGAGTGAAGGAGAAGGGGGATCGAGCCCCATTTAGTAGTGTTTGCCGGCCAGGATGGAGGGTGAGGGCTGACCTGGACAGCCAGAGAAGCTGGGAGAGGGAAATCAATGAGCGTCCAGATGCGCTGCCATTTTATTGATGATGCTTCGGGCCACTTTGTTCAGTGCTGGGTTGCAGGAAGCGCTTTCCCACTTGCCAGACTGAAGGAGCCAGACCCTGAGGACTAGCCATTGTTTCCCTGAGCACCCTCTGCCCGAGTAGGGGTGGAGAAGGACAGCTCAAATCTCGGAGAGGCTTGGGGTGGGGGCAAGCGTGCTGAATGCCCAGAAGCTCTGTTATTCTAAGATTCAGGAGACAGAGAAAGCAGGGAGCTGGAGCTGCGTTTGGGCTTCATAATTCACAAGGCTTGGGCGCCCCCTTGTACGCCGTCAGCCAGCTAGGAGGGTTGGAGGACTGGCCGGTGTGCCCTGGGCTGAAGGGAAGTCTGAAGGCAGTCTGCAGAAAGCAGAGGCAGACATCTCAATGGTTTCAGAGCCCCAGAAACGGTGCTGTAGCCAGAATGGGGGCAGAGAGTTAAACAGTGTGCTTCCAAATTACTGGGAAAGCCTGAGCTAACTGGGCTTTAGGGACCCAGCACTCCCGGGAAGGATGGAAACTCCATAAAAAGGTGATGGAAACTTCGCTTTCCTTTGCTCTTGAAGCTCTTGGAGCAGAGAAAACAGATGCCTACAAGGAGTCGGGAATCGTATTTGTCTCTTGACTTAAAAAAAAATCTTATTTCGTTCTGCACTGGAAAAAAACTCAAATCAGGTTTCCCCTACTTGAGTGGGATTTACTTTCTTAGACGGAAGGGCTGCTTCAGCCCTCCCCCGCTACTGGCCCAGGCGCTAACCGTGTTTAACTGAGGCCATTTCAAGTGCTCTAAAACACCCCTTGGAAATAAAATGTAAGCTTTAATTGCTGTTCAATTACTTGTCAGCATTTCATATGATTTATGACCCAGTTCTGGTACATTTTTGACCCAGTTAAAGACTCATAAATAATATAGTTTCGCTAGAAAGAATGAGAGAGGGACTAGAAGAGGTTTGTTAAAGGCATCTTTTTATTGTCGCTTCAGTGCCAGCAAGCGGAATAAATATCTAAGCATGGACTCTTGAGCTGATTCTGTATAAAAGTGTGCACAGAGAGAAGGCAGTAGTGGCGTTTATAGAGAACCGGTTGGTTTTTCCTCCACGGAAAGAGCTAAAGGCACCCCATCATAGCTAAACAACAGCTATATATTTTTAGAAAAGGCTAGTCCCCTTTTACCCTCAAAATGCCAACTTCACCCTCACAGGCAAGCTTATTTCCTCATTGATTTTCCTCCCCAATCTGGGATTTCTATGCCTCTTGTTGCCAAAAGTTATTCCTCACCTTCCTCCCTGGCTGCATAGCCAGCTGTGGAGCCACCCACAGGCCCTCGCAGATAAGTTCACAAGGAGGCCCCTGTGAAGGGTAGAAAGGCACCAGCGCACCTCCGCTGTTCCAGAGATTCTTCTAGTGCTGAGAAAATGTTTTCTTCTAGTCCACATGGGAGAGGGATGGGGGGCGGGGGCATGGGACTTCGCGGTATTGGGGCAGCCAAGGGGTCTTCTCCCCAAAGAAAACCTCAGCGGTTTTGGCAGAGCCGGGTGCATGGCTGCGGGATTTACCTAGAAAGGGCACGGCGGCAGCGGCGGTGGAAATCGACTGGCGATATTTTTCTTTTAAAAAGCAGTAACAAAACAAAAATCCTTCAGCTATTATACATTATTATTTTTAATCACCTCGCCTGCCTAGCTCCAAAAGCCAGTCCAGTCCTTTGGATGTCAGCAGAGAGGCCTGGACCCGGGCAGTCGTCGTGCCAGGCCGCCAGACCCTAGTCCTGAGGTCCAAGCCCTACTTCTGCCCGCCGCGGCCCGCCGCCCAGAGGCCACCTAGTCGGGGGCGGGTGGAGGCCCGGCCCGAGCTCCCGCCCCGGCTTTCCCAGGGCTCCGGCAGCTCGGCGGGTCCAGTCCCCGCGTTTTGCCGGCACAGCCCTGGCGCCGGCGGAAAGGTATGCGCCCGGGGTGCCCCATCCCTCACCTCGGCGCCCTGGGCCATCCCCTCCCCCGGCAGGTTCTCACGAAGAGCTGGCCTTCCCGGCAGCTGGCTTAGCTGAGAAAGCGGCGAGTCGTGTCAGCAGTTTGGAGGAGAAAGTGCGGGTTGATTATTGACCCACGCCTTCTTTCTTCAAATGCCACATCCAACCCGGCCGGTTTGAAGAGAAAATGCCGCCCAGCGGATTTTTGCGGCCGGCTCTCGCCTCCTACGCTGCCTGGCTACCCCTTTCAAGTCGCGCTGGAGCAATATGCCATAAGGAGCAAGTGTTTGCTGTTTTGTGCTCTGTTTACAGCTTTGGGGCGCCGAGTCATAAATCTTGCCCAGCCATAAATGACAAAAACCATTGGTATGCATGAGGCCACCCTGGCCCGGAGTGCTTTTTGATTTCTCCCTTTTCCCTTGGCTTTGTTTTTGCTCTAAGGTGACACTTTGGCTCCCTGACAGTTTAAACATACTACTTATATTTTTAACACCTTCCTTTGAGAAGGACCGGCCGCCGACACCTTGGAATTGCACGAAAGCTCCATTTCTCTCTTTTTGCCACACATATATCCTTGCAGAGTTCACTTCTGAATCTGGGGAGTTGAGGGAGGCGTTAAGGAGGAGAAAGACCATCCATTCTCCTTAAAGTTTTGGCATTGTTACCAGGCACATCGGGCCTTTCCTCTGCTCCGCGTCCCTATCTACCACTAATTAGGGGAGAAAATATAGGTGTCCGTTCCTGCTGGGGGTCAGAACTTTATGTCTTTGCCTGAGAGTGAGCTGCGTGTTTGAACTGTGAAATGGGCACAGGAGAGCTGGAGACCCAGGATTCTAGCACCTTTGTGTGTACCTGAGCCCAGAGTGTCCCATTTCACTGCCTCGACAACCTGCATCTCCCCCAGGCTACTTCCCTCCCAGCCGCCAGGATTTCAAGGGTTTCTACTTCAAAAATACAACCAAAGACACCCCAGTTGGCTCTTGGGGCGGTCTCCGGAGAAGGGAGGCCCTATCCCAGCTCCTCAGAGATTGGCTTTGAGGTTCTTGGACTGGGGGTGGCAGGTGAGGTGAGGTAAACTGCCCAAAGTCTGGGGAGCTCTCTTCTCCTGGTTCCGTCTTCCCTTCGCCCCGCAACTGGAAATGTCCAAGGCACAGGGTAAGGTGGTTTCCTAAACAGATTCCTAAGAAATAGAGCCCGGCAAGAGAGCCCCTTTGTGAGAGCCGTTTGTCCTCATTAGCATAATTTTCCTGGACTTCAGTGACGCCTAGGAGCGGGGAGAGGGAGGGCGGTGAGGGTTGGGGGGAGGCTGCCCTCCTCCCGCCGCCGCCGAGCTCCCCCACTCGCTCCCATCCCTCCCCTCGCCTCAGCCCCATCCCCCACGCCGGCCCACGTTCCCCCCTAGCCGCCTCGGCCTCCCCTGCCGCCCGCCCCCAGCGCCCCCCACCGCACCCCCCGACCAGACGCTGCTCCGCGTGTAATATTCATAAGAAACATACCCACGTCGGTGCCACTAGCCCAGGCAGAGCCCTGCGCCGCGCTAGCGCTTATCTCCGGGCCGCGGCTGCTGCCCTCGGGAAGGGCAGGGGGCGGGGGGTGTGGGGGAGGGGAGGGAGGGTGGGTGGGTGGGGTGGGTGGGAGGGGGGGTCCGAGCCGCCCCAGTCCGCCCTGGGCGAGCCGTGCCGGAGCAGCTAGGCGGCCACGCTCTGCACCGCGGCGTTCGGGCCTCGGGGTCTCCCTCCCGCCCGCCGTCTCGGCTGATGCTGAGGGTCGGTGCCCAGCCCGCGCCGAGGGGACCTGGCCGGGCTGCCGAGCCGAGCCGGGCCGGGGGCCGGAGCCCGAGCCTGAGCTCACGGCGCTCGTCAGAAGTTAAGGTAAGCGGGGCCACAACCGGCCGCTCTCGGCGCTGAATGGTGGAGTTTACGTCTCGGTGATTTATGGCTGCAGACTTAAATCTCGGTTCAAGAAGAGTTCACAAGCCGGAGCTTCCTTCCCGGCAGTGACTGATACCCTTACACTTCGAGTTCAGGCCGCTCTCCCATCCCCGCCCCCACCTCTTCCCTCTCCCTAGCCTAGCCTCAACTTTTCGGGGTTGGGGAGGAGGGGAAGCAGTGGGCGAGGGGACGCGGGAGCTCTTACCCGCTGTTGCCGCTTAAACTCGGGGTGAGGGCAGGCCGAGGAAGTGGCGGGAGTGGAAAAAGGGAGCAGTGTCTGAAGGAAGGAGGTTGAATTTGGGCAGATCTTCCAGAGAGACAATAGGGCTTGCTTCCTGCAGTCAGTTTAGCCTCCTCAACTCTTTCAGTTCTTGCACCTGGGGGTTACTGTCCAGAAACGGATCTTTTCAGTGGAATCTCCTCCCGTCCCCAGCCCTTGCCAGGGGATGCAAAGCAAAGTTTCCTGGCTGGCAAATCTCCAACTTCTTTACTAGGTTGCAAACTTTGGGGGCTGGGGTGGGGTGGGGTGGGGGTGGTGGATTATGTGGGCCCCAAGGTGGTTATCCGCTGGCCTCAAACAATAGGAAGGACTTTGGTGGGTGAATTCACATTTTAAGTTTTTGGAGGTTTGTTGTTCGCTCTTAGAGTTTCAACGGTATTTTTTATTATTTTATAAGACAATGCATAACTTGACGGAAAGACCGTAAGCCGCAGGCCTGTGTAGCCTATGATAATGGATTAGCAAGTCACTTGAAATATTGCATGTTCAAAATCAACTTAATTTTGTTTTATCTAATATCTTGCTGTTCAGGTGTCTGGAGTAATTTTCTTAACCTGGCGTTTTATTTTACACAAGCTCAGTATCTTAAAAATTTATAATGGCAGACATTAACACTGCCAAATGTAATTGGAGTTATTTTCAGTGAAAGAACAGGAAACGGAGACATTAAATTGCTATTGTTTTAAATTTTATTTTATCCTTTATTTACTTTTGATCATGGTATCTGTAGCTTCCTATCTATTTCCAAAAGAGAAACAATGCTCCAGGGCTCAAGATCACATACAATAACTCCGGATAAGGGCTGCTGTAATTTTTAATTGAGGTTCTGGAAAATTAATTGTGCCTGTTTTCCAGATGTTGGTCAGATTGTTGGTTTAATAATGAAATCCAAAGGAGTCCATTATTAAAAACAAAATTATAATCATCCAGTGCTATATGCTTATTACATTATTTTTTTTCTAGTTAACAAAGTGTCTGCTATTCCTGGAATCTTGAATAACTTCAGGACTCAAATACACATAGTTGAGGCATGAAGTGTAAGCCCTTTTCAAATTCAATTACAATGAATTTGTCATTATAATTTTCTTAAATGGTCAGAGAGACTAACATTCCGATTGTGTGTGCGGAGCGACTATTTGAACTCACGTGAAAGTTTTCTGAGCAGAGTGAGAACCAGAGGTTGACCATGCAAAGGTGAAAACAAAAATAAAACATAGATTTCACTTTTACAATATGCTTTCTAAATAAAAAGGGTTGAGAAGGCTTTCAATTGCTTTTTAGATGTCCAGGTTTGTCCTTTACTTGGTGTTTCTGAAGCAGGTAAATAGGCCAAGTAACAAACATCAACAACAACAACAGCACACAAAGATCAGGGAACTCTGGCAGGATTTTATGGCTTGTGCTTCCATCCCTCGTCCGGAGCCAAATGACCCCCATACATCACATTACATAGCAGTTTCTAAGACAGAACCTATTATCGTTAAGTTGGAAGGAGAGTTCAAGCCGTGGTCATGGAGATGACGCTGGTTTTTCAGGTTCCTGATGGGTTTTTTTTTTTCTCTAATCCATCATGTTTTAACAGGTAGAATTTGATAGTTGCCCTGAATAACAGGACCTCAGAAAGTCCAAGGCAGGAGGGTCTGGAGACCTTCTGTAACAGGGGCAAAGAGGTGGGAGTGGCCTGCTGGGACCTGCCTGAGAAATAGGGAGAGGGAAGGAGTAAAGAACTGTCCAAGATTTGAGTTTGACTTCCTGGAGGAGGGTGTCGTTGTTGGTCCATCCCCACCCAGAATGTTCCATCCAAAGTTTTCTCTCCCCTCCTTGACCACAAGGGTCTCATTTGGAGGAGGTGGGTCATATCCCTGCACAAGGGTAGATTAACTGTCTAACAAGCTCAGCTTCTGAAATCAACAAGGGTCCAGTAGAGCTATTGCCTGAAAAAAATTTGTGCATACCTCTCTTGGGTGCTGGAAGGTCCAAGAAGGGCCTGGACGGGAAGTCACCCTGCGTCATGGTTCTTTTGGCAAATATCAGTCCTAAAGAGAGGATTGGAGAAAGAGTTGGTGACCCAAGCTCCCCTTTGCCCTCTTGTCCCTTCCCTATGATCTCCAGAGGGGAGGAATCCAAGTTGTGGAGAGGAAGGGACACCCCAATTTTCTTCTTCCCTGGAAAAGAAGGGATCCAGAGCCTGCTCCTTTCTAGCCCATCAGGCCTTTCTCCTTTTGGATTCCAGCTCCCCAGACCCGGCTTCCGGACCTCTCACTCTCCTCCCCTGTCCCCGGAAAACACCCCAACTCCAGATGCAAGTTAAGCAAATATTTGTAGCTGCCAGTAAATTCCAGCGGCTTTTTATAGCGCGGCTCTCTGCGCCCGGGGCCAAGTCGTGCTGCTAAATATTGCTGACCACTTTTTCTTTTATGGCTTTCATGTCACTTAGCTATTGAGGGTAAGATGGATTTGCGCGGAGCCCTCACGGCGCTGCGATTCTCGCCCCCCAGGTCTGCGCTGGGCGGCCATTGGCGGCGGAGCGTCACGTGACCGCGGGGGCGTGCCAATGTGCGCCCTCACGGGTGTCAAGCCCCTGTCAGAGTGTGCGATCAAGATCGTGAAACAACGCGATGCAAAAAGCGACCTACTACGACAGCTCGGCGATCTACGGTGGCTACCCTTACCAGGCAGCCAACGGGTTCGGTTATAATGCCAGTCAGCAGCCGTACCCGGCGTCCGCAGCACTGGGTGCCGACGGCGAGTACCACAGACCCGCCTGTTCGCTCCAGTCGCCCGCAAATGCCGGGGGCCACCCCAAGGCGCACGAGCTGAGCGAGGCGTGTCTGCGCACCCTGAGCGGTCCGCCCAGCCAGCCCCCGGGCCTGGGCGAGCCGCCCCTGGCCCCGCCGCCGCCGCCCCAGGCCGCGCCCCCTGCCCCACCGCAGCCGCAACCCCCGCCGCAGCCCCCTGCGCCTGCCCCTGCCGCGCCCCCGCCCCCCTCGTCAGTCTCCCCCCCTCAGAATGGCAGCAGCAACCCCACCCCCGCCAGCGCAGCCAAGAGCCCCCTACTCAACTCGCCCACCGTGGCCAAACAAATCTTCCCCTGGATAA
>NC_041218.1:50307016-50378235 GCF_002837175.3 Physeter macrocephalus
CCTCCCTTTCTTCTTCGTTTGCTTTTTTTGTTTTGTTTGTTTAAGGTTCTTCCCGCCCCTCCCTTTTCTCTCTCCTCCGCCCCCCATTCTCCCCCCCCCCGTTTTGTTTTCTTTGGTAACACGTTTTTATAGTTTATGTGACGTAGCAATCTTGGTTGCTGGAATGGCTGTCAGTATCAGTAGCGATATTTATCTCTTCCCGCCCCTCGCTCGGCCGCTGGCCCTGCACCTTTACCTTCTCTACTCTTTGATCAGAAACAGGGTATATGAACAAATTTTCTAGCCAAGTTCTTTGATGTGAATTTGTTCGTACATTATGGCTCCCGAGGGGAAGCGATTACTTTTTTTTTTTAGTTTTTAGTATTTTTTTTAATTGCACTTCTTGTAAAGAGCGAGAAAAAAATCAAAGGCGCTTTGAAACAGGGGCTCCCTGTGCAAGGATGACTAAGTGTACGTCTTTCCGTGTGTGTATGCTGGTGAACAGTCAGATTTATTTATATTTTTTTTGCAAGCATTGAATAAGTTTTAAATATTATTTATCCCCATCCGTTCGTATTTATATTAAAGAAATTCTGTACCCTGATTGTTCAGAAGGTTTCTTGGGCCTTTTGTTCAATGGTGTATTGGCGTACATAGAAAAAATTTTATTCGAAAGGGAAATAGAATTCCTTTATAAAAACAGTAACGATGCAATAATACCAGAGAGGATCCAGCTTCTGAAAACAGTGATTTAGGTTTGTAACATCAAGATAAACTGAAAAAAAAAATCTGTAAACGCGAAAAACGCTAGGTTTGTTTTGAGAGTTCTACATTCCTTGCTGCTCACATTCTGAGAAACAAAACAAAAAAATAAAATAAAGTTTCTATTCTGAATAATATCCGTGTTCAGAAGGGATTCTTTGGCCGAAGATAAGGGTCTGCGTGGAGTCCAGGCAGAGGCGAACTGGCGGAGCAGGCCGCGGCAGCCCTCCAGCTCCGGCTTGAGGCCTGGCCAGGCGGCTCGCCCGGGAGCGCGGCGAATCCTCGGGAAGGCAGCCGGAGCTTCTCGCGGCGGCAGTTCTGGAAACGCTGAGCTGCCTGCCCGCTGGGCTGCCCGGTTTCCAGCTGCCGCCGAGGCCGGCCGCGGGCGCAGGGGCTGCGGAGTGCTGAGTGCGGGAGGAACAAAGGCAGCCCGGCTGAGGCGCGGCGGGGGGCGCACAGGTGCCGGGGCAGCCCCGCCGGGGGATAAGGTAGGGCTGTCTTCTGCTCCACCATCTTCCTCCGGTCAAAGCGGACCAGCCAAAGTCTTAACCCGGGGAATCGCCGGCCGCGCGGAGGATGCCGAGCACTTCCTAGAAGCAACTGGCCTCTCCGCGGATGCTTCGCTGTCCCTTATCGCGCCCGGAGGAAAGAATCACTCCTAAAATCGCCACTGGGAGCGGGGCGGCTCGGAAGAGACTGAGGCTCACCCAGGTCTCCAGCAAAAGAAGGGCTGAACTCCAAGGAGCCTCCCCGAGTCCTTCCATGGACTGCTTGAGTCCCAGCATTGGCTTCTTCCCGGAAAATAGGATTTGGCATACTCTGGATTTATTTCCTCTCCTTCTTCCCTCCCTGCTTTCCTTTTATGGCCCCAGGGGGAGGGGGAGAGAGAAAGGAGATTGGTATCTTTCTAATAAAAATGCAGTTTTACAAGTACTTCTTTTATTTGATGCTACAGGAGCTAAACATTACATTCCTACTGCTGGATTTAAGATAGAGCTGCCTACTGACTGGCTGGCAGAGGCAAAGGCAGGCACAGGAAAGGGAAATATTTTCATCTTCAGATTAAAGAACTGCTCGGAGAAGAAACCAAAATCCGAAAGTGCAAACCTCAGAACTACATCCCCATCAGCAGCTCCCCTCTCAAAGCTGGAAGTGAGGAACCACCTATGTCTGGGGATCAGGAGCATCTGATGTGAGAAATAAATCCCCCATCTCCCTGGATTGTATCCTTTCGGAGGCAGAGATGGGAAATGTCGCCATTTTGTTTGCAATCCAAAATATACATCACCATGGCCTCTATCTTTCCCCTGAGAAGCTCCTGAAGATGAGCTTTAAAAACAGGCAGTGGAGCCATTTTCGGGGTACCTACTGGGCGTGAAGGAGCTGCTTTTAGAGAAACTCCTGAAGTTTAAAAAAGAAAAGAAAATAAAAAGACTGGGCAGATGCAAAGCCAGGCAGCTGTAGAGATCTGGGTGTTTTCACTGCTAGAGGTGCTTCCCCCAAATCTGTCCTGGGGCTCCTGCTATGTATTTTTTTCTTTTTAAAGAGTTTGGGCCATGGAAGAAGTAGATTTGCTCCCTACCATCCCCCACCCCCCAACCTCCCTGCTGACATATGGCGCACCTCAGAAATGTAGAGGCTGGAAAACCAGTCTTTGCGAGGACTGGAGCTTCCACCCTTTTGGTTGTTCAGACCTGAACACAGTAGGCTGAGACAAGGGGGTCTTCTTTTAAGTAATAATTTTAGAGAAGTGTGTAAAATTACCTGGGAGAATACGGAACAGTGGCGGAGAGGGGGGAGAGAGAGAGAGAAAGCTACCCATCCAGAGAGGAAAATCTTTCAGAGATCCCACTGTTTGAATCCGTTTCTAAAATCTCTAAAATCTACTCTTTAGCTGAGGGAGAACTGGTTTGGAAGAGTCCTTCTTCCCTCAGGGCAGAGATTTTAAAAAGGCGATTCCAATATGATTTCCCATATCTTGCCAGTCAAGACATTCATTTTGACTATCAAAGAAAAAATATCAATCTCAACCCCAGTTTCCTAGATATTAAAAAGAAATCCTTATTAAAATATCTCCTGAGTTAAAGTAATAGGTTTGGGGAAGATTTCAGTGTTGAATGGTCCCAAAAAAAGGGTTTTCTTCCAGATGGTATTTGAATTAAGGCCGCTGAGGCGAGCAGAAAGCTCTCACCCACGCAGCCCCTGACAAAGCCTCAACGATACGGGGGCAGCGCTGCTTCCTCTCCACGCTCCCCCTCCCCTTAACCCCTCAATATTTTCTGGTAAAAGCAAATGCCAAAAGCCACCATCCCAGAGTCCACAAAGCACCTTTCCTACAAGCAGCCTTATAACTCTGCTGCCAAAAAAAAAAAAAATCTTTAAAAAGACTAGTTTTCCTTGTTTACTTGCGTTTCCTGCTCTCCTCTTTGCTCGGCCACATTTGATCTTGGAAAGAGCTCGAAGCTGAAATGTGTTCTTAAGGGCCAGAAGCTGTCAAGGCTTTTGGTGAGCAAGATTGATCGCACTTCAGACTTCCTTCAGAGCTTTGTTTGGAATAAAAGCAAGAAAACTGAAAAAACCCCACATTTTCCAAAATAGCATCTCTATCTGTAAGGCAATGCTCTGGGCTAGTCAATGACGAACTCCACTTTATATCTAATTTCCAACCCAAGCCCCCTTTGATGCCAGCCTCAGAGATGGAGTCCTATCCTTGTGGCTTGGTCAGCCTTTCTTGTTTTCTACGTAGATTTTTCTCCTCCGACAATCTTTCTCTCCCTGGCCATCAGAATGATTTATTTTCCTGCCACCGATGCCTGCCGGCCAGGGGGAGTCTGATCACTTGGTCCATTTCAAAGGAAGCAAAAGCGAATCATCATCCTCAGGGTTTGGGGGAAAAGAGATACCTTCAGATTTCTCTCTCAGCCTCCTTCCCTTTTTCTGGCTTGGTGGATTTTTTCAAAGTTATTGTTTGGTATCTAAAGGTGTTATCTTTTGAACCCTCCAGCACAGTCCAAGATTCGCTCAGTCTCAAGTCTCCAAGTGGGAAAAAAGAAAGTGAAGAGAGAAACAGAACCTTTATAATTCCTCCTTGGGTCGCCCTCTGTCACCCGCGTTGCTGTTTCTCACAACAGAACCCGAGTGCAAACATCCCTGGTGGCCAAGAAGCGGGACAGTGCAGGAGACAATTCGGGCTGCCAGGGAGCACTGACTGCATCTGAACCAAGAAGCCCCCACCAGAGCGACAAGGATGAGAAGAAGGGGAGGAAAAGAAAAAGAAAAAAGAGAGAACAAGCAAGCGCCTTCTCTTTCCGTGCTGCTAACTTCCAACAGACTTCCTGGAAATCAGAAATACTTACCGCACCCGAGCCCTACGGGTATGAAACCCAGAATGCCAGGAGCCGCACGCGCCTGCTCGGGGCGGCATTTCTTTGGCTGGCCGCCGCCCTGGCTACAGGGATTTGGACACATGGATCTGGGGTTGTTGTCTTGCTTGGCACATGCATCTATCTTTCTCGAGCCACTCCTGAGAAGTTGATGGCGCAGGAGGGTCGGGAAGCCTGGAGAGCCGCCTCCCGTTTTCCGCTTCCCGCTGGAGCCAGATGCATAGTTGTCGTGGAAAAGCCGGCTAACAATGGGCCGGGGTCCGGGGTCCGTGGGCGCGGACTCCGAGCTGGGCTTTGGGAGGGGGGCGAGGGCCTGAGGGAAGTGGGGGGAGGAGAGGTGGACAGAGCAGAGACAGGGAGGAGGAGAGGGGAGAAGAGGGAAAAAAAGAGGAAAAGAGGGAAAGACAGACAGACGGGAAGGAAAACAGAGACAGACCAGTTCTGAGATCCAGGAACTGGTTTATGGCGGAGGAGGAAAAGGGAAATAAAAGGGAGGAACCCCCCAAAAGAATCCTTCTCTCTCTTTCTGTCCCCCCCCCGCCCCCGCCCTTTCCTCTCTCTGTCTCATCTCCCCTCTCCCTCTGCTTCTTCCTCCTGCCTCAGCAGAACTTATGTGGTTGGGATGCGGGGCCCTCGGGTGTCAAAACTTTAAGATTAATGGATTACTTTGTTAATGACTGCAGGCGTCAGACTGAGGTGCTTAAATGATTTGTGAGGTGCGAGGCGTCTTCCCGACAGTCCCAAACAATGCGCGGAGTGTGCGGGGGAGGCAGAGGGCAGCGGCCGCCGGGACCCGCTGCAGGGCTCACCACTCGCACGCACTCACACACTCACACACACTGCCGGGCGCACACACCGGATCCGTGCTGATCAGGAGGCAGGCAGGCACCCTCGCCCCCACGCACTCCCAGGCATCCCTAACCCACACCCACATATAGGTATTTTTGCCCTGAAAAAAGTGTAAATAAAGCCTCGCTGGCCCCCAATGAGGCGTTCCTTCCCGACTTTTTTGGATCAATCAAACAGACAGTGGCTTCTTTTGATTAAAGCCCAAATTGTCATTGGGCAGAAGCAATCATGTGACAGCCAATTCGGTCCAATTTCAACCTTGTCTCCATGAATTCAATAGTTTAATAGTAGCGCGGTCCCCATACGGCTGTAATCAGTGAATTAGAAAAAAAACACCCCAGCAGCGATCTTCTATGATAGATTTTTTTTCCCTCCGCGCTCGCCTTTTTCCTGGGCCTTGCCCCCCCAAAGCCCCTCCAGAAGAGGGAACTTTTTCTCCGAGGGGGCTCCAAGGAGAAGGCCATGAATTACGAATTTGAGCGAGAGATTGGTTTTATCAATAGCCAGCCGTCGCTCGCTGAGTGCCTGACATCTTTTCCCCCTGTCGCTGATACATTTCAAAGTTCATCAATCAAGACCTCGACGCTTTCACACTCGACACTGATTCCTCCTCCTTTTGAGCAGACCATTCCCAGCCTGAACCCGGGCAGTCACCCTCGCCACGGCGCTGGCGGCCGCCCCAAGCCGAGCCCCGCGGGCAGCCGCGGCAGCCCAGTGCCCGCCGGCGCCCTGCAGCCGCCCGAGTACCCCTGGATGAAGGAGAAGAAGGCGGCCAAGAAAACCGCGCTGCCGCCCGCCTCGGCCGCTGCCGCCACCGGCCCTGCCTGCCTCAGCCACAAAGGTCAGTCCAAAGACTTGGCCCCAGGTCCCCGGACCCTCTTCCCCTTCTGGGCTGCCCCGAGAGCGGTTATGGGGGGAGGGGAGCGTGGGCTGGGAGAGAAGGGGGAGAGAGAGAGAGATGCTTGGCTGCTTTCCCTTCCCCTGTGGGCTCAGGAGTGGGTTTGATGTTGAGAAAAGAGATCCTGCGTTCCGCAATGATTATATATATATATATATATATATATATATTTTAAGAAGGGGGTGGGGGAACTTTCCCTAACTTGTGTAATGTGGGATGATTTATTTGAGTTGGAACTGACCTCCTCTTGTCTAGTTGTCCTAGAGTTTGGCTTTTTGACAGTAATGAAGAGTGATAGATCGCTCTTGCTCAGCTAAGCAGCTGATGCATTAATTATAAATTGTGGTGTGGCTAATATAAAGTTTGCTCCCGGATGGAGAGGTTGGGGGGAGCTACAGGCAAGAATTTGATGAAGGTGGAAGAGATGGGGTCTCCCCGGGCTGGGCTCCCAGGAAAGGCAGCACAATAGCTTTACTGCATCTAGGGGCGGCCATTTTGTTGCAGTTGATCTTTTCTGCTATATTTATTCTCCAGTGGAATAACCCCGCTCGGACCCCTCCACCTCCAACTGTGCGTGTGTCTCTTGTTGGTTTCCCTTTCCGCAGAATCCCTGGAAATCGCCGATGGCAGCGGCGGGGGCTCCCGGCGCCTGAGAACTGCTTACACCAACACGCAGCTTTTAGAGCTGGAAAAAGAATTTCATTTCAACAAGTACCTTTGCAGACCCCGAAGGGTGGAAATTGCAGCGCTGCTGGATTTGACTGAGAGACAAGTGAAAGTGTGGTTTCAGAACCGGAGGATGAAGCACAAGAGGCAGACCCAGTGCAAGGAGAACCAAAACAGCGAAGGAAAATTTAAAAGCCTCGAAGACTCTGAGAAAGTGGAGGAGGACGAGGAAGAGAAGTCGCTCTTTGAGCAAGCCCTCAGCGTCTCCGGGGCCCTTCTGGAGAGGGAAGGTTACACTTTTCAGCAAAATGCCCTCTCTCAGCAGCAGGCTCCCAATGGACACAATGGTGACTCCCAAAGTTTCCCAGTTTCGCCTTTAACCAGCAATGAAAAAAATCTGAAACATTTTCAGCACCAGTCACCCACTGTTCCTAACTGCTTGTCAACAATGGGCCAGAACTGTGGCTCTGGCCTAAACAATGACAGTCCCGAGGCCCTCGAGGTCCCCTCTTTGCAGGACTTTAACGTTTTTTCCACAGATTCCTGCCTGCAGCTTTCAGATGCAGTCTCGCCCAGTTTGCCGGGTTCCCTCGACAGTCCTGTAGATATTTCAGCTGACAGCTTTGACTTTTTTACAGACACACTCACCACAATCGACTTGCAGCATCTGAATTACTAAAAACATTAAAGCAAAACAAAGCATCACAAAACAAAAACCCCTTTGACCGGGTGGTTTTGCCTTCCTTTATTCTGAGAATTAATTTTTATTTTATTTTCTTCTTGACTTACCCTCTCCCTCCTTTAAATGTTGAAGATTTTTCTGTTTAGTGATTCCCTTAACCCAGTTACAGAGCCATCTTTTTCAGATTATTTTGGAATTTTAGTTGTTTAAAATCTAATCCAACAACCCTCTATGTGATTTCCTGAAAGCAATATATGAGGCCTGCAAGAAAGTGATCATATAATTGTATCTTCACTTTCTTTTTATTTTTGTATTACATTAGGATGCATTGTCATGCGTATTTTTGGTAGAATAAATTCTCCTTTGCTATAAGTAGCTTTCTTATTTTTTTCCTCCCCCTCTTTCTCCAGGCTCATAACAGTTTCTTTTTCCTCTTTTAGTCTAACTTGGTAAATAAAATTCTGGTCACAATCCATTTTCTTTTTCAATTTTAATATATTTATTAAATGGGCATGTTCAAAGTCTTCAATAGACAGCAACAAAAAAAGAAAGCCAGAAAATGGTTAGGGCTTCTGAGAAGTGTGGTTTTTTGTTTTTTAAGGGAATGGATTAGGTTTTTCAATGTAGAGGTCAAGCCATAGATTTAAGTTGGTAATAGAAACAGGATTGGGCAGCCTCAGAGTTGGGCCAAGCCCAAGCTTTTGAAAATGGAGAAATGAAGTGCCTACAGAAACCTCCAACTCCAGGAAGGAGGAACATGGAGTTTCTTTAACAAGCTACCAGTCTCCAGGTCAATAACTAAGTTATCAAGAATTCATTTATTTATACACATTTGTTTCAAACATTTACATTCCAAACCCCTCCCCCACAAATCCCCAAACATTTTCAGTGTGGTTGATTAGTCTCCCAGCTGTTGATGGGTCCAGGCAAACAGACCTAAAACAGAAAAACAAAAATAAAACAAAACAATGGTTACTAGTTGGAAAATGCACTTCAGAAAGGGTTTTTGTTTTTTGCAGTCCTCTGGTTCAGTCATTCTAGGATTCTTTTCTTTTTTTTCAGCGTCAGAAAAATCAATATTTCATTCTTAAATCTGTTTACATGGCAAATAATGGATCATTAAAGCTTTGAAGTCAGGTTAGCAAGATGAGATTTAAAGTGGAGTGTTTCTACCCCCCAGGTTATAAATTAACCCAGTTTCTAGAGAGAGAAAGAGAAAAAGCACTTTAAATGAAATATCAATAAAATGTGAACTAGGGACGTTACTGGGTTGTTCTGTTTTTTTCTCCCTTCTTATGTCTCCCCATGTTTATTTTTCCCTTACTGAGCTCTGTTCCGATGGCTACTTACTTACCGTGAGAAAAGGCAGCGAGTAAGCAACATGTGTGGGGGGCGGGTTGATTTAAGAACCCGGCTCTTAATAGCAAAGGCTTGGAAGTTACGAGGAAATCGCGATCCTTCTCCCCGGGTTTGCTGCCTACCTTCCCCCACCCTTTTGCCCCCTAAATCCTGGCAGCGGAGGAGGCGAGTGGGGACCGGGGCAGGTCTCCTGCCCCAGGCGTGGAGCGGAGCAGGCGGCCCGGCCGCGGCCAGGGTTTAGCCGCTGCTGTTTGCGATTCATCCTACGCTCATAAATCAAACGCTTTCTATGAATGAGAATGTCATCAAAGAGATCAATTGCAGGAACACATGCACAAATAAAAATCCTCTTACGTATTTGCCGGGAATCCCCGTCCGAAAGCATTAAGTTAGAAGGCGTTTAGTCATAATTCATTTTTATTGCTCTTTTAAAACAACAGCTTGGCTGAGCCGCGGATGCCATGAACAGCTCGGGGCCTCGGCGGCGTTTTGTCTCCTCCTGGCTCCTTCCCTTTCTACTACTAGAAGAGCCCTGAAAGAGGCGCTTTGAGCTCAACAAGCCGCTTGCAAGCGATCATTTAAATAGTGACCCAGCTCGCCTTTCACGCACTCTCCCCGGACTTTTAAAGAGACTTTAGCTCGTGTCGTGGGGCGCTGGCCTACTTGCCCCGAGGACCTAGGGTCTCCCACCCGGCGAAATGAGCCCTAGGATTTCGTGGTGGTGAAGGAACCAAGCTACGGAAGCCTTCGGGATCGAGGCCAGAGGAGGCTGCCTTTGTGAGCCGCACCGGGAGAGCGGCGCTCTGGGCGACCAGCCGGGGCGGAGTCGGCTCGACCTCGAGAGCCCGGCCAGCCCGGAGCAGTGCGCGGAGGCGGGTCGGTCGCGGCCCGTGTGCAGCGGCCCTGTGTGCTAGCGCAAGCTTGTGATCCCAAGAAAAACACTCCACCCACGAAGGCCGGGAAAAAGGCCCGGAGGGAGGAAGAGAGGTGGAGGGAGAGGAGCTCAGAGGCGGAGAACTAGCAGAGGAAGCAGAGCGGTTGCAGACTGGGGTGGCTTTGTGGCGCGAGCCCTGCTGCCGAGGGGGTCGTGCAGACCCGAGCCGAGGAGGCCAACAAAGGGACAGGAATGGGGCAAGGCGGAGAACGTGCCGACGAGCTTTGGCTGTGAGAGCAGATCGTCCTCAATGCCAGGCCAGACCCCCTAAGGTCCTGCCTCCTCCCCCACAGGAGCCCCTTCTCTCCCCCGCTGGCTGGAGGCCTGGAGCTCCCAAGGAAGCCACCTCCAGGAGGGCCTCCTTGCCTCTTCCCTTCTCCCGGATGAGGTTCCCCAGGTGCTGAAACTGGGGCAGGAATGACCTTTCCTGGTTCCCTCTTAACCATGATTGGGGATGGGTCGCAGGTCACAGGAAAATACCCTTTCAAAAGGAAAGGTTTAGGAAAAATGTTCCTTTGCTACTGAGGGAATCTACAGTCACATGTCTGCCAGTTTTCCCTCTTGGGGAGACAGGGTAGGAGGGAACTTCTATACGTGAAGAACAGAACACAGAAACCTGAAAGGCTGACTAACACATTTGAAATGTGCCTGCCTCAAGAAAAACTCCCTTCTTTTAACTGGGGAGGGAAACCTAGAGAGGAGTGGGAACCCCAAATCCACATACAATCCTCAGATAAATTTGATCTGTCGGATTCCGATGTGGTGAACATGGTCAGAATAAAGCTATACAGCATTGGCTGCAAAGCTTCGGGATGATGTCTGGATTTCTTTTACCCAAGAATGCATCAATTCTTGGCCTCTGTTTGGCCTTTTCTCTCTACAAGCTAAGGGTTCACACGAATTAACGACCCCGTCGGCATCGGGGTAGGACGAGGGTGATGGAGAACAGGACCCCTGTCCTGGGATGACGCTCAGATTTGCACGTGTCTCTCTAGGGAAAGACTTGAAGGTTCACACAAGGAACTACGCAGTCAGTTGTTGGGGAAGGAGGAAACGTCCCGTCCACCATCAGCCATCTGTCCCCCGCCCCTCCCACCTGCCAGCCCCTCACCCCCCCTTCAGCTGTGCAGTCGAATGGGGGGGCGTGGATAAAGGAAGCTCTACCACTCCTAACATCTCCCTCCAGAAAACGAGAAACGTTGCGGGGGGTGTGGGGGGGAGAGTCCATCGTACTTTGCGGGAGCCGTGGTCTCGCCCTTTGAGGCCCCGGTCGGAGCACGCAGGCTCCTGGGTCCTAGGGAGCCGGCAGATGGCCTGCAGCGCCGGGCCCGGCCCCCAGGCTTGCCACGTCCGCTAGCGTCATCTCTCTCCCCCCGCCTCCTACCCCTCAAAATCCACCGGCGGAGTTGCTACGGATCCCGTAGGGCTCCCAGAGCAAGCTGAGTGGGGAGGAGAAAGGGGCGGAGAGCGAGGAGAGAGGGAGGGCGAAGAGCTGGGCCACCCCTGGCCTTGGCCAGCAAGCCTAGCTCCCAAGGCTCACCCACTCCTGGGCGTCGAATTACAAAAGCTCCTCGTTGCCACGCTAATAGCCGGGGGGTGGGGAGGGAGGGGGAGGAGGGAGGGAGGGAGGGGAAGGAGGAAGGGGGGGAGGAGGAAAGGAGGCTTCAAGACCCTCCTTGGAGAAGGGAAGTTTCCTTTTTTGCCCTCGTCCCCTCCACGCCCACTCGGGTTCCTCCCAGCCAGCTCTCTGCGTACTTCCCTCTCCATCCCGAGCTTAGAGAGCTGGTGGCCCAGCCTCGTCCTACGCCACCGTTCTCGGCACTCCTCGAGGCACCGCAGAAGGGACTGAAGGGAAAGCGCCCGGGAAGCAACCCTTCCAATTCCTTGCGTTCCGGGCTCGGCCAGTGTGCTAGTGGCGGCCCAGCGAGCTCCCGCCCACTGATTCCCGACCCGAGAGATCGAGGAGCCCTCCTCGCTTCTCACCTCTTGCCAATTCATCTTTCTGTGCGCGGTGGGGAGGGGGGCGGTGACGGGGGATGTCTTCCAGCCCCCACTTCCCGGAGGGGGGGGCGATCGGAGTCAGCGCGCGCAGAAAGCAGCCTCTGCTCCCCTTCGCCCCAGCGCTCCGAATCTGCCCCGGCAGCTGCCGCAGCTGCTGCTGCCGCCCGGGCTGCCTGGGGGGGCGACTGCGCGTCACCTAGACTGAGGAGCGCCGGGGATTTAAATGCCACTGAAATGGTGATCCATCACCGCAGGAGCCAGCAAACTTTCGCAGCAAGCTCCGCCATTGGCTGATATAGTCACGTGCCCCTCCCCTAGCGCCCTCCGCCCTCCCGCCCCCCCTCTTGCGCACTGTACATTCATATCATTTTTCTTCTCCGGCCCCATGGAGGAAGTGAGAAAGTTGGCACGGTCACCCAGGGCTTCGCAGGACCCGGTCACTCAGTGACAGATGGACAATGCAAGAATGAGCTCCTTCCTGGAATACCCCATCCTCAGCGGTGGCGACTCGGGGACCTGCTCAGCGCGAGCCTACCCCTCCGACCATGGAATTACAACTTTCCAATCGTGCGCGGTCAGTGCCAACAGCTGTGGCGGCGACGACCGCTTCCTAGTGGGCAGGGGGGTGCAGATCAGCCCGCCCCACCACCACCACCATCACCACCCCCAGCCGGCCACCTACCAGACTCCTGGGAACCTGGGGGTATCCTACTCCCACTCGAGTTGTGGTCCAAGCTACGGCGCGCAGAACTTCGGCGCGCCTTACAGCCCCTACGCGTTAAATCAGGAAGCAGAAGTAAGTGGTGGGTACCCCTCGTGCGCTCCCGCTGTTTACTCTGGAAATCTCTCATCTCCCATGGTCCAGCATCACCACCACCACCAGGGTTATGCCGGGGGCGCGGTGGGCTCGCCTCAGTACATTCACCACTCATATGGACAAGAGCACCAGAGCCTGGCCCTGACCACGTATAATAACTCCTTGTCCCCTCTCCACGCCAGCCACCAAGAAGCCTGTCGCTCCCCTGCATCAGAGACATCTTCTCCAGCACAGACCTTTGACTGGATGAAAGTCAAAAGAAACCCTCCCAAAACAGGTCAGTCTTGCCATTCCATGAAAGCTCCTTCATGATTTTGGAAGGAGCTGGTATGCTTAGTTTCCAAGGAAAATTAATCATGTTTTATTATTTTTTTTTAAAGTTCTTGCTTCCCACCTGTGTTGTAGGGTGTGGGGAGGTTTACCCATGTGCGTTGGGGCAAAGGAGCGTCTGGGACTGCTGTATTTCCAAAGGGGCTGGGTTTTAGAGGTTTTGGAAGTAGGAAGTGGGAAGTGGGTAGGTGTGTGTGTGTGTGGGGGGGGCGTCCTGTTAATATCTCTAGGCTCCATTAATCACGGTCTGACCATGCTAATGGTTGATTTCAGATTAACACTTTACACCTCATCACTCACCCTCCCAAGCCCGGTTTATGTTCAGAAATTCTTGATTCCTCTTTACCCGAAGGTTGCTCTGAAGCGTGTACGGAATCTCATATCGATTATAAAAATTTTTACCTTTTCCTCTCATCGCTTCCCACCTTGCCCCCAGGGAAAGTCGGAGAGTATGGCTACGTGGGTCAACCCAATGCAGTGCGTACCAACTTCACTACTAAACAGCTCACGGAGCTGGAGAAGGAGTTTCACTTCAACAAGTATTTGACGCGTGCCCGCAGGGTGGAGATTGCTGCATCCCTGCAGCTCAACGAGACCCAGGTGAAGATCTGGTTCCAGAACCGCCGTATGAAGCAGAAGAAACGAGAGAAGGAGGGCCTCTTGCCCATCTCTCCAGCCACTCCGACGGGAAGCGAGGAGAAGGCCGAGGAATCCTCAGAGAAGTCCAGCTCCTCACCCTGCGTTCCTTCTCCGGGGTCTTCTACCTCAGACACTCTACCTACCTCCCACTGACGCCGCCCTTGCCCCACTCTGCACTCTGCAGCCCAGGCTACTCCTCCGGCTGGGACTTCTTACCCAAAGCACATTCTTAGCTTATCTTCTTTTCCATTTACAATCTTTCTCTTCCTTTCTGATCCTATCTGGGGAACTCCTGGCCAGGATAATGTGTTTCCAGAGAATTCTGGATTAGAAACTTGATGAGGGGGAGGGGGGTGTTAGCTCCTTAGCGCAGATTGAGTGCCAGCATCAATTTTCTGATGGCACCTAACACCCCTACTTTTAGGAGATTTCGACAGAACCTACTGTTCCTTTCAGATGCCCTTTGGAAAATAGTTTCCTCTGCCAGCCGAAACATGTCAGAGCGAGGCCTCTCATCTTTTATCTATCTGTATATTTACAGTTCTCCCCTACTTTGCCCTTAAAGTAGGCTAGAGAGAGAGAAGAGGGTCCAGGAGCTCATGAAGAACAGATACACTATGAGAGTGTTTACACAATTAATTCATCCCTTAATTTAATTCAGTTAAATGTGTGTGAGTTTGCTGGTTGTAAATGCTTTGTCCTGAAAGATTTATCTTTATACAGATTTTCTAGAAATGTTTTGATTAAGTGACTAAAACACGGTGGGCAAACTCTCAAAGCTGGTACAACTTTATATGTGATTATAGGTTAAAGAATTAAAAGCTCTCATTTAAAATCAATCAGATGCCTCAGATGGTAGCCTCAATTTGTTCTTTCAGTGAGTTAAGAAGGCCTGCAGAATACAAGGGTCAGAAACCTTGCTTCCTGTGCTAAGTCTCTCCCCATCCCCACTCCTTTCTTGTTTCTCTGGCCACACTCTATTTAAAATTTGTGCTGGATTATTCAGGACCTAAATGTATTATTCAAACCAGTTTTTTCCTTCCACAGTTATCTTAGCTGGATATGATATATTTTCAGCTCAATTGTTAATGTGACGGATGGCACGATGAATGTATATTTTGTGTGATTCGTGAACAGTCTTTTGCATGTCGCACAATGTTTTGATGTCCCTGAAGTACCACACTGAGTTCTATCAGTTATCCTTTGTGATATTCCCCATTTCCTGTACAATCATGAACAGCTCAGAGATCCCGGAGTGATGTGATCCAGAGCAGAATTTACGGGTCTTAAGATGTCTGTAATAAATATATTCAGGTTTCAGATATGCTTATGCATCTGTGTATTTGGCTTGGCTACAATTTGCTGGTTCCTACAAAGTTGGCTCATTTCACATGGGGAAGGAGAGAAGTGTGGTGTGTATTTTCAAAGAAGTGGGCCTTTTCTTGAAAAAAAAAAAGGAAAGGCTTTTCATTGTGTAGCTGAAGCTTCCCCTATGAGTGTAATTGCACCTAACGATGTCTACGTAATAGGTTGATTTTCTTTAAAATAGCAGCAGCTGCTTTATTATAATCAAAGTTCATTATGGAAAAAAATGAATGGTGAAAAAATTTATGAAGCAGATCTATTTTTGAAACAAACATGGATACTTCCTGGGTCAAGTGCTAACCTTTTCACCTCCAACTCAATGTTGACATATATATAAACAGAATCCCCTTCAAAAGCTGAAACTCTTCAGTCAGTCTTTCCTCACATCAATGAACCAAGAGCTAAGAGATTCACATTTAATTAGCTCCAGTATAAAGCTGTTGGAGGATGGGGCCCCCACGGGGCCCCCACCCCACCCCTCTTCCTTCTTTCTGGATTGTCGGACAGCGTGCCAAAATATTCCACTCTTTAAATTGAGTGTGGTCTGTACTGAGTAAACCCTTGTGTCCCTCCTCCAGTTCCTCCTGTTAATATCCACTCCTTCCTGCCACTTTTTAAACCCCTACTCCCAATTCCTTCTGGGTTGCATATCTCATTCCCATCAGATTCAGTTTTGATTTCACAGCCATCATGGCTGTAATGGGTCTACCGCTCAATTTCCATGCCACATAACCCAGAAAAACATTTTAATTTTCTCTGGGCTCAATAGGTTCTTCCAGGTGAACTTGTGGAAGCCACCCTGAAGTCTGTCAATATTCAAGTTGCTTCTGACCAATGCACGTGTCTGCTGGTCTCAAACAGAAGAAGCCAGCAAATCAAAAAGTTCAAAGTGGCTCTCCTCCTAGACCTGTTACCACGTTCCCTTTACTTTCACACATTTTTGGAGGCTTTAATTTAACCCCAAGAGTAGAGCAGAAATTTTACAGCATCACAAACAAATACAGACATATGACTTCCGCTCCAAAGGGTGTTTTACAAAGGATGGGCTGGGGTTCAGGGTGGGTGGGTAGTGAGAAATCCTACAAAAACTTGTAATTTGCAGGCCTCCTAGAGCATCCTTGAGATTTCCTGTAGTTCCCTGTCAAAGAGAGCGAGCCTGGACTCTGCAGGCGCAGTTGCTGCGGCCATATCAAGGACACCCGGTGCCCTCCCCTCAGCTCCTGGGTTCTGGGGTTGCTTCTAAAAGACTCAAGTGGATGGAGGAGAACTTCAAAGTCAGCCAACTCTTTCTTTCATTTCCCGCCTGGCCCTATACAGTATCTTTTGTTTATTAGTGTAAAGCCACACAGCAAAACAGATGGCTGGTTTCCAAACACTTTAATGTGTTAAAGTGTCATTTGCATCCCACTGCCGAGATTTCAATATCTAAAAGCAGGGCCAACCCGCTGGAATCCCGGAGATACCAATCTTCTAGGTGCCGGTTTTAACGTAGCTGAGAGAGAGGAGAACGATGAATTATGGCTAAACATCCCAAGCCTTCTCTAGGTCGTGGAATAAATCAATTAACAAGCAATGCATTTAGGAAACATTAATATACCTTTCAACAAGGAAAACATTTGTATCTTTTTAGTTGTCCCAATCGATTAAATCAAAGGCGCTTAACACATCCTATTTCAAGGTCTCTCTTTTTCTGTTTTGGTCTCTGAGGAGCACAGTTAGCTCCTTGAAAAATGACAGCCATGGTAACTGAAACGACAGAAGACGGAAAACAGAAAATAACATTTTATTGATAAATTTAAAAAGGACAAGAGTCTCAATTAGGGACTCGAGATAATCACAATATAAAATTCCAGTTTTCCAATGCTTTTTCCTCACTTCTCTCACCTTCATTCAAAGTACTCCAGAAATTCAGGGTGTCCCCAACTGAGGCTGAGTTGAAATTGTGCTGTGACTCTGAAGTCTGCTCTCCGCTTCACCTTTGAAAGTTTACTTTTGGAGGCTATTCAGATGCCCTGGTGTTTTCCTCTGGGGCAATCAGATTCAAACCGATCAATATTTACTCAGTCTGAAAGGGTTGTTGAAAAGCCTGCTAACAACAAACTGCTTAGCTGCTCACCCCTGTTTAATCTCAGGTTCACTGAAAGTTCAAGAAGAGATGAATGCAGTGATGGGTCACTTTAGAATGAGTCCCAGTGGTTTATCTGAGCTCTCTGCTAAAGGCAACAATTATAGTTCCATCCCTCTTTGGGAAAGGGTTAACTTGCCTATTATTCTTTTGCTAAACAGTGTTTACTAGAAACTTAAAACACTTTCCTCTCCCTTCCTGGCTTTTTTGGGGGGAGGGGGTGGAGAGGGACTTTCCAGCTGCCCTTCTCCTGTCTCCTCTAGCTTTCTGCCAAGCCACTAGGTTTCATTTGACTTAAAATAAATTACACTGAATATTTAAAAAACATTCAATTAGCCTGACAGAAGAGATCCGATTTATTTCAGATGCCACGCACTATGAAATGAAGCTCTTTGGGCCATTAGAGTTTATCTTCTTTGCGAAAGAACAGGGCAAGATTGAATTGAAATCCATTTGCGTTTGAGTAATATCGACAATCAGAGCCCCAATATCCATCTGAGATGGCTGTTTAGACATCAGATGGGGGGAGTGGAGGGGGAAGTGACTTGTGCAGAAGCAAATACCTCAGGTGGAAAGTCAACTTTAAAATTTTATGCCCTCCGAGCATACGAACTGCTGAGATGAAAGGAAGACCCAAGGAAGCCAGTGGGGAATGGTGGGAGAAGATGCTGGACCCTGAAGCTAATTGCTACAGCTCTTCAGAGGTCAAAGTTCATATAATCACTGCATAAATGCATACTAAATAGGGACTTATTAAGCTTTTCTGATGGCTGAGCACGTCTGTGAAAAAAACGGTCAATGCTGTTTGTGTTTCTTCCTGAAGAATAATCATCCTTGCAGTAGAAGCTCTAGGAGTCTGAGTCTTTAATTTACTATTTTGAATGACAGGCAACCTTCTGTTTTAAAATTTTGAAAACGGTGCGTGATCAGCATCTTTCTTAATATTGGTTGGGACTGTAAAATACCTCTCTCAGAAGTGCTATGGCTTTTTCAACACACACAAGAACATCATGCCCCTATCAGATAAGCTACTCGCTAGATGGCTAACTTTGGTGACCCTCTGCTGAAGATAATCTACTTTTTCCTGCATTTCTGAGAACACACGGAAGTTCTGTCTTAGGACTTCTTGTGCTTAGGTGACCAGAATGGATAGAAATCCATCTACCCAAACTCTAATTTTATGACTCAGAGAGATAAGGCACCCAGAGGTGGATTGATTTGACACAGAGCACATAGTATCAATACTCTTACTTCCTAAATAAAAACCAGAGTGGCTTAGCACCTGAGGCCAGTGCACTGAATTCTAAATTCCTGATTTTATTTTGTTCCTTCCCATTTATTCAATATGATTAGTTTCAGGGTGGATATTGTTTAAATTTTTCTACTTCTGATTTACTAGCCACACACTCAGTCAAGTCTGATTCTGAGGCCATCAGGATTACTGAATCTTTGAAAACAATCTCCCAGTATGGCAGATGGAATGTTTCTGCCATCTTGTTTGAACAACAAAATGTTGGGCTACTTGCTGTTAAAGACATATGTTCTAAAAATAGAGATAGAGCGAGCAGGCAATGTTCAACATATGTATATTTGTTGTTGTTTCTAAACCTAGACTAGAGAAGAACAAATGAAAGAGAAGTTGCCTGTACCCAAGTTCAACAACCTCCCTTAAACTGTCAAGTGGTATCAGCCAGGAAGGGCTTAGAGATGCAAGGAACATTCCAGGGGGTGTCTTAACCCTGAATCGTTTTTTTTTTTTTTTTTTTTTTTTGGTGCTTGTTTGTTTCTGTTTGTTTTGTGGCACAGCATCCTCCTGAATTGTTCTGGTCCAAATTTAATTTTCTCCACAACTTACTCATTTACCTAAAACTCACACACACACCCCCACACACACACACAAGCAAGGCACCCCAAGCCCAAACAATTAACATAAAGTTTCCTTACAACACAACCTGCCTCGTTTTCCTTCCTCAGTGGGGTCCTACCGATCTCAGCAGAACCTGCTGCCCAAAGGGACATCTACGGCTGTCAGTGTTTGAAGAGCTTAACTGGAATCCCTAGCGTTTTAGAGCCTTATTTTTAATAACACCAATCATCAAATATAGCTGACCTTCGGGCTGCAGAACTGAAAACCAAGTAATAACCAACGCTGCTCCGTAGACACTAGCCTATGACCCCACCACCCCCAATCCCAAACCCCAATTACATCACGCAAAACAGTCTGGAAAGACTGCATTTTGAGCTTATTGTAAATAAATGAAAAGCCCAATGTTTCTTTCTCAACATCTCCAGACACATCTAAACTATGTCTCCATTTTTTAAACATCCCATTACATTTTTCTTGTTAAAAATATGTTTGTAAAACGTCTAGTCACAGGGCTAATCTATAGAAATCAGATTGTTTTACGTTTTCCTTTTAGGTTTGGGTGGTTACTTGGTTAGTTAAAAAAAAAAGAAAGAAAGAAAAATAAAAAGCACCAAGCAACTGCATGCAACAGAAAATAAAGGAAAAATTATTGAATGACTTTTTCTTTTTAAATCGGGCGACTTTTGAGCCGCGCTGGACACTTCACAAATTACGACCTGCTACCTTTTAACAGAAAAATCGCCATAGACCCATACGAAGGCAGAAAGCAATGATTTAAGATGGTAGGGGACACCCCTCCCCCCAATATCAGCAATGTTCTTGGACGGGAATTTTCCATTCTGAGGAGCAAATGGGCTCCTTGCTTCAGGGGGCAGCTGCCCCAGCCTCGGGGAGAGCACGGCGGACGCGGAGACCCGGCCGGTGCTACTGCCCTGAGGGACGGGGCTCGGGGGGTGCCGTCCTGTCTCCGCGGGCCCGCGGGGGTGGAGGGGAGCCCAGACGTCGCGGCTATAACGACTTGCCCCCTCGGCTTCCCCGCCTCCTCTCTCCGAATTCCGGAGCGAACGCCGCGCTTCCTTTCACGTCCTCGCGGGACCCACGCGGAGCAGGAGGCAGCAGCACCCGGGCCTCCCCGGTGTGCGGCGCAGCCGAGCAGCGCCCGCGGGGTTGACCGTGAACGCCACCGGAGTCGGGGCGCGTCTCCCGCGGCGGCTGAGAGCCCCGCCGGGTCTCAAGGGACCACCTCGTCTCCTCCTTCTTTCCCAGCCGGCACCCCTTGCGTCCGGCTGCTCCGGAGAGGGAGTCGCAGGGCCTGAGAGATGCGGCCTAAAATGCCGCAGGCGGCCGCCTGACTCCTCCCGGTGAGGGCCTAGGCCTTCCGTCCAGCTCGCGAACCCCCCCGCCCCCGGGGTGCTGGACAGAACATTCACCCCCCAGGAGAAGAAACCCAGGTCGGAAACCTAGCCCCCTAGTTCACCTTTCTGATTTGAAAGCGGAGGGAGACTTTACTCCCTGCCTGCCCCCTCCTCTCAGATATTTTCAACATACGTTTAATTGAGTAATATGTTCATTCCCCTTCTAGTTCGACTAAGATGCTTTGAGGGTAGAGGTGAGGGTTGCATGTGTGGTGAGTTTCTAAACAGTGAATGTTCCTAGAGAGACAGTACTTATCTGCTTAGGGAAACAGCCTTGCTTCTCAAATGTCCTCTCCTCATTCAGTTGTAGAGTCAAACCCTGCCTTGCCTCAAGTCTCACTTCTTTCTAGATAGTTTCCTGCATTACTTTCCACTCTGTCAGCTGAGCCCCTCAGAGCTCCACCTTTTGCGCAGGAAGCTTTGTTATAGAACAACTAACGGGAGTTGTGTGTGAGTTTTGACTCCCCCTAAGAGATCTTAAGCTTCTTGAGGGCAGGGCTCTTGACGTTTAATAATGAGGAGGCAGTCCCTGGGGAAAGTGCTCTGGACTGGAATTCAGGACGCCTGTGTTTAGTCTTTTCTCTTTCACAGTAGAAGCTTAGCTAGGTAGGATACTTAACCTTTGTATACTTCGAGATTCTTAAATTATAAAATAAGGCGAATGTTCTTGTTGACTTTTCAGTTACCCTCTAAAATTTATGTGATTTTTCAGAATCTTGAAAGTCTGGTATTTATTCAGGATTACTCTGAGCCAAGCCCTATGTCAAATACTTTACTTACATTAACTCATTTAATCCGCCCCAAGAAGGAAGTGTTTTTATTCTTTTGATTTTCAGATAAGGAAATGGAGAGGTCTAAGATGTTAAGTGTAACTTGTCCACTGAATCCAGAGTCCAAATTCTTATGCATTTTGTTGTAGTGCTTCTCCACAGTGCCAACCACATAAGTCCTCTACAAAGAGTTATCAGGCTATTGGTGTTTGATACAGGTACTATCATGCTGGTAAAGAATTAGAGAGCTGGGGAAACTGACTGTTTAATATCAGATGTATGTGCAAACTATGGCTGTACCTTCTTGGGAAAATTAGCAAATGGCAAGTATTTGAAAACAAAGCTAAAGAGAGAGGTCAAATTTAACAGTAAAGTCAATAAGAGGATTAGCTTAATAAAGACTTTTTTTCATGTCTGACACTAATTGGTTAAGGAAATAATTTTCAGAGAGCAGAAAGATACTTTTTATATTCACAAATGATGTTTGTGGCATGCCTAACATGTGCAGAAAATTGGAAATATTCAATGTAAAATAGAAATGTGTTGTCTCTATGAAAGCTAACATCCATATGGTTGGAAACATTTGAATGCATGAAGTCCCACCCCCCAGTTTTCATTTGGTTATTTGATATACTGAAAATCAGTCACAATTTGCATTTAAAGAATAAAGGAAAAGAATAATTCATCCTCACCCAAGGGGGCCACTCCTCATAGTTTACCACTTTACACTTCTTCGGGCCGTGGCCTCTCCCGTTGCGGACCACAGGCTCCGGACGCGCAGGCTCAGCGGCCATGGCTAACGGGCCCAGCCGCTCCGCGGCATGTGGGATCTTTCCGGACCGGGGCACGAACCCGTGTTCCTTGCATCGGCAGGCAGCCTCTCAACCACTGCGCCACCAGGGAAGCCCCTCTTTACACTTCTTGACTGAGAATAACAAGAGCAACCAGAGCTTCGAGGAATATATCATGAGGCCTAAAGAGAGCCAGTCTTGAGAAGTCAGTTATTCTCAGAACTCAGTTTGCACAAAGTCGGATTGAATTGTATGTAGAAACACATACATTTGCTTCTTCCCTTTTCTAATTTTCATAAGTGAACAAGGACTTGGCATAATTACAAACATTACAATATTACTGATATTATTTAGTTTTGAATCACAGAATCTAAGACAAGAAGAGACATTAGAAGTCATCTAATTTGGTTTCTTTACTTTACAGGTGAAGAACCTAAGGTCCAGAAAGGTGCTAGCAGCAATAGTGGTAAGAAAAAAATATTTACTTATATCTTTAATAGGTACTTAAGTGGATATTAGAACTGGCAGGCAAAAGTTAATCTCAAGCTAGATATATTAATAACATTAATGATCAATTACTATGTTAAGTATAGTAATTAATTTCAGTAATAATTAAATACTGAAGATCTAAAAGTTATTAAGAATAAGTAGGTTTGAATAACTAGATATATGCCCAGAGGGTTTCTTCCTTCCTACTTACCTCCAAGAATCTTACAGAAAAGGTGACTGCTCACATCCATCCTGTCCCACGGGTAAAAAGGAACTGGCTGATCCATTTTATTTCTTCCATTTCAGAATTTTTTTAAATGTGATTTGACAGATGAAACAGAGACAAAATCAAGAAAAAAGCCAGGCTTCTTAATTGCCCTGCCCAAGCCGCTCAGATGGCATGTCAGTTCCCTGGTTGTTCCCTGATTCAGACACCATGGAAGCTGAGGGCATTCTGGTTCCTATGAACCACAAGGACTTCACTTGCAATTCATTATCTTACATCCAATACACTCCTTCTATGAGAGAGATCCAGACTTTAGCAAGATATGACAACTTATTCTTTGTATGTTAATATTTATTATTAACTTTCTTGGTACCAGATGCTGAGCTAAGAGTTTTATGTGTATCATATCTCAGTTAGTCTTCATAACAGCCTTATGATGTGGGTTTTACTATTCCCATTTACAGATGGAGAAACTGAAGTTTAGAGAAGTTCTCTAAGTTGCTCTCCATTACATAGTGAGTGATCAGTAAAGCTGAAATTGACAGCCCATGTATTTAATTCTCACATACTGAAGCGTCATACCTTAAGAGTGTGAAAGTAAAATGTAATTAAGACTAACCTTAAATTTAACTTCAGATTTAAAATGTTTATATTTTAGAAGCCTAGTGTTAAGTTGTTATAAACCTATATGTACACTATGAATGATCTTAGTTCTGTTGAAAAATATATTAAAAATATATAATTATGAACATGCATACAAAAAAGTTAATTTTTCTATTTGGGGTTTTATTGCTGACAGAAGTGAAGCTCTCAGAATAACAATTATTTGCTTGCAATACTCATAGCCTAGTAAAGAAATAGCATGGTTCTATAATATCATACAGATAAAATTATTAATAAAAAAATTACCGATTACCATCACATTCCCCAAAATATGGCTTTTTTCTAGAGTCCAGTCTTTGGCCCTATGCATACTTTTACTTAAAAGCAATTATTGTGTTCCACAATTTTGAATTCCACTTTTTTCGCTTATGTTATATCACAAATATTATCTGTGTTTATGTGGTATAGTTTTTATTTGATGATTAGTTAAAACAGTGGAAGTATCATTACTTATTACATAAGATATTTTTCTTTCTTTTCTTTCCTCCCTCTCCCCTATTTTTTTTAGTGGGATTGGCCAACATCTGAACCTTTTATGTTTAGAGAATTTCTCACTGTGAGCCAGAAAAGGCCATACCCTTGCTTTCTCGGTAGCCTCATCTGTTTCCAGCACAGCCATGTGAAGGTCCTGGAGATAACATCCAGCAGCAGTTAGGTCTAGTGGTTTGGCAACATCAGGGTTTGGGGTAAGGGTAGTTGTCTCCTTACCAGACTGGCTGTGTGGTGACATTTTGGCTCTGGCTGCTGAGCTTTCCATTTTTCAAGCTTGATTTCCAGTCTTCCTAGCAATTTTCTGAGCTATCCATTTATTTAATACTTTTCCAATGAAATAACCAACAGTTAGTTTCTGTTGCTTACAACTAAGAATCCAGATAATGTACCATATGATAAACCAAATAGTGGTGCTTTTTTTTTTCTTTTTAAAATTTAATTAATTAATTAATTAATTTTTGGCTGCGTTGGGTCTTCGTTGCTGTGCGGTCTGTCTCTAGTTGCGGCGAGCAGGGGCTACTCTATTGCGGTACGCGGGCCTCTCATTGCGGTGGCTTATCGTTGTGGAGCACGGGCTCTAGGCACTCAGGCTTCAGTAGTTGTGGCACACGGCGTCTTCAGAGTACTCCAGATTCTCTGTGTGTAATTCTTTTTGTTCTCTTTGGTAGATTGTTGATCCATTTCAGATACTTGTGGCAGCAAACAAAGCAGTTCACCTCTACAAATTTATATCTTTTGATCTTGTCTTGGTAGCCTTTGTACTCAGTGTTGGGTTGGAGCCTAATATCTCAGGTAGAAGGTCATCGAGTTTCTCTCAAAAATCTCCCATTATCTTTATTTTCTTTCAAAAACCCATTAACAGCACATTGGAATTTAAAAATAGTGTCATCATCTGGCACCTGATGCCCAATTGTACAAATTCTTAAATAAGGCATAGTTTCTGATAAGTCCTCTGGCTCATAATAGCAGCGAGTATATGTTAAGTCAATAATCAGCCCAAGTTCTTCATTCCGTGCTTGGATTTTGTTAAAAAAGATCCAAGGGGGAAAAACATTCTTCTGGAGCAAGATTCTTTTCAAAATTCTTTCCGCGATGTGCTTTCCGCCCTTCCTCTTGGCCGACGAACGTCCGGAAAAGCCGCGACCCTGACCCCAGCGCCCGCGGGCACGATGCCACTGGCTCGTGTGACCCCCCAGATGCCGCCCACCCAACGCCAAAAGTGCTAAAGTCGCCAACCTGTTGACCCCGGTGCCAGTACAAGGCCCCGAACGAACCACAGGCGCCTAGGCACAAGCCCACGCAGCTCGCGGACCTCCTACTGCGCGTCAATAGTGGTGCTTTGAATTTTTTTTAGGGCTTGCGGGCTATGGCCTGGAATTGTGGGAGGGAAGTTGGATCAGATGGCTTAGAAAGTATCTATGTAAGATGGCCAAATGGCAGCTTCTTCAAATTCCATTTTCTCTCCTTCCCCAGCTTTGGGCTCTTTTGATACTCACCCTTTTCACTTTGTTAAACCTAAACAAGTACATTAAAAGAGCCAAAGATGGCCCTTTTCTTTGTCCACCAAGAAAACACAAATTTATCTAATTGACTTGTAGAACAGAACTTATTTCCTATTTTATTTTACAGCTTTCCTATCTTATCATCTCGAGTAGTTATTCTTCTGAGTCTGAGCCTATGTGTACGAGAGTAGCTGACACTTCCTGTTAACTCACATTATACTAGGCACTCTGCTAAGCACTTTCCATGGGTTGCCTCCTTAAAATCCTCTCCACAACACTATGAGGTGTAGGTACTATTAAAATCCTTATTGTAAAGAAAATGAAACTGAGAAGAGAGGTCACCCAGCTAGAAAACGGCAATGCTCACTTTTAAACTTAGCCATCTGGCTCCTGAGCACTCATTCTTAATAACATTGTATATATATACTCTCTCCCATAACTTGCTTGACTCATCCAATTTTTCTTTTTCTTACTTTTCATCTTTCTCATCTCCTAACTTTTTCTTTCCTATTTGAGAATGACATGAAGGCATCCCATCCAGTCCCTAATCTATAATTGTGGGATGTGAGTGGTTCAGTACCTATCAGTTGCGGGTGCCCTTGAGAATACCTCTAGTTTTGCTCTCCTGGCTCTAGGAATTCCTTCTAGCTTCACCTCTTCCTGACCTCCACTAATTCCATCCCCTCCCCCACTAGGAACTTCTGCTCTCTCGTCATCTGGTTTCTTTCTTGCTGTCTTCTATTTGAATCCTGTCTCATGACTCTGCTTCTTCATTAATTAAAATATTTATTCAGAGGTGATGCAAAATTTTACAGAGAGAAGATACCATCCCCTTTCAAGGAGTTTACAAATCGTAATGAAGAAGTATATAACCTGATTTATGTTAGAGAACATTTTTTAATTAGTATTTTTATTAGAATTTAGTTAAACATTTAAACTTCTAGGATTTTATTATAAAAGTCGTATAGAGTAATTACAGGTGACATTCCTTTCTCCCCAAAACGTATAACTTGAGAGTAAGCCTTTAGTTCTGGTTGGAGCTGTGATCAACATGTGATTTGGGTCAAATGCTAAGGTTTTATGATGACCTTTGCCAGAGAAGACATGATGGTGGGGAAATGTTAACATAATCTTCATGCCCCCATTTGACTGCGAAAGCCAAGGGAATGGAAAGAGAAGAGTGTCAGAATTGTAGAAACTTGGGGCTTTTCAGGTGTTTGTGAGTCAGAAAGGATGAAAATGGAGGATGAGATAGTTGGAAATAACCCTGGAGAAATTGTATGCTTAGGAAAAAGGGATTTAATTTTGGGAAAATTCTGTAGATGGAATCTAGGGATGCTACCAAGTTAGATAGAGTTCTTAATGGTTTCAAGGTGATCCAGTTCTGGAATATGTGAGTGATTAGAGGAAGTTTTTTTTAAAAAACTTCTGGTTTAAAAAAAGAAAATAGAGTTAGGAACAACTCTGAAAGAAAGATAATGCACCCATGCTTTAATGTAACTATGCAATTATACATATATGTGTTTATATCTCTCTTTAGAAGAGCCTTTACTTCTAATGCTACACTACTCACATTGTTCACCTGCCTTCTTGAGTTCTGTCCAAAGAGCCAAGCCCTTTCTTGTCTGAGGGACTTGCAACCTGGAATCACTCCCCCCTCCCCATTTTCTTCTAAGATCTTGAGGCTTTAGTTAAATGATGCTTCTTCAGAGAGGCCTTACCTGAGCACCCTCTTTGTTTCCTTTACATACTGTCAGAGTTTGCAGATGTAGTTATATACATATATTTTGTCTCTTCTTCTAGACCATAAGCAACCTATGCCCAGAGGGCTTTTCTGTCCATTCACTACTTTATGTTGCCTCAGCATACAGTTCCTGTCACATAGTAAATGCTCAATGGACATTGAATGATTGTTTATATTAATTGGGGTCCAGTTAAGCTGCTGTTACAAAGAAATCTAAAAATACAGTGGCTTAAATATGGCTGACTTTAATTCTCTTGCATGTAAAATTTCAGAGAAATATAAGAGCCCAGACTGCTGGGCTGCCTTAGCTCCGTGAGGTCATTCATAAGGTGGGTTTCTTCCATTGTGCTCTTCCAACATTCCTTAGGTCTTGTCTGTATGGTTGAAGCTGTGTCACCTCCACATTACCATTTCAGTTTTTAGGAAGAGTGATAGAGGGAAAGTGGAAGGCAAGTAATTTCCTACTAAGGAAGTGACTTGTAAGTGGCACACAATTTCCACTCACATTTTATTGTGATGAACTTAGTCACATGGCCACACCTAGCTGCAAAGGATACTAGGAAATGCAAAGGATACTAGAGAATGGGTATTTGGGGAATAACTAATCATTTGTTTCATTGTTGGTTAAATGTTTGTTGAAAGAATGAATATTCATTCTTACATTATCAGAGGTTGGAATAAAACAGGGGTTTGAGAACTGTGTTTTAGAATCCCAGAAAAATATTTATGATACAAAATATTAGATATAGACTAAGATAACAGCAAATATGTTTCATGACACAACCTATTCACCTACAAATTTGGGGACAAGGGGGGTTAAAAGTCTAAGAAATTTGCTAAAGCCAAGAAATTGAGCAAAGGGGGCATGGGTGGCTCTGGGTATTGTGGGTACATACCTGGCCTTGTTAGAATTGGGAGATGAATTCCATGTCTTCAGCAAGCTCCCAGAAATAAGCTTTTAGCTGCTACAGTTAGGTAAGACTTCCCTAATCAGAAGGGAGCTATTTTGAGGCAAGGACATTACTTGATTACCAGCCTTTTCTCTTTATTAACCTAAATTTGACACTAACAAAGACTGAAATTCTACGGCTGAAAACAGAGCAAAACCAAATAGTAACTATTTTAAAGAATATGGATAAAATTTATGTTCCAATGATGTGTCCTGATAGAGAAATCACATTTTTACAAGTGTGGCTTGAGTATGGAGCTGTATGACAGCGCTTGCACCTGTCCTTCCCTTTGAGTGGCTCAGGGCATCTTGGCTTATCATCAACTGGCCTGGTCAGGTGACTACAGATGAAATGAAGCGGCCCAGCTGCTGCCGCAGCCCAAGTTATCTTTGTTTGTGGCTGCAGAAGACACTGGGTTTGGTGTTAGCCCCTCCTGCCTTAAATGCTCTTTGCACAAAAAAGGTAACCATTTCCTTCCCATCTCTCCAATATATTTGGCCAAAAGATTTAGGGAACCCATTTTGCCCCTTTCTCTGCCTTTTGGCCTGCCAGACTCCATCCAGCTGCGCTCATAGGTCTGTCTTCTGTGAAACCTGTCCCAGGGAGGGCGAATCGTCCTCCTTCAGCATTTCATTTGTTAGAGCACTTCTTGCTTTTGGACTTTAAATTCTTTTAACCAGGATGTTACTCTTCTTTGTAAATTACTCCAAGATAGAGACCATATCTTATTAATCATTCTCTCTACCTTGTACAATCCCTAGCACATGGTAGACACTTGATAAATGTTTGCTGAATGCGTGAATGGGTGAATGAGTGAGTGGGTGAGGGAAAAATTCTTTGGGTTCTTTCTATAGCCTCTCAGCTATTCTAATGTGGTTCATGACTCCCCAAGGCTGGGTACACAAAGTGTGATCTCAAGTTCTTCCATGTTTCCGAAATATTTTCTTACTTGCTTACTAAAGTTAAATTGAAATTCAAAATTCTTTAATGGAGAATCGACCTTTCAGTATACAATGAGACGTAAAATAGTTTAAATGTAAATGCTGCTTGAATGAATATGCTGACTAAAGCTTATTGACACTAAAGTGTAACCAATCAGTCAGTCAAAAAGTGTAAATAACTGATACTAGAGCCTTTTCTGTTTTGACAGGGGGGTGGAAGTTAGAGAGAAGTTGGTGCTTGGGCCTTAGAGGTGGCAGGAGAGGATGGGAGGTCAAAGGGTCATCTAGGTAGAAACAGAGCACAGAAAGGGGAAGTAGGGGCCACTGATTTAACACTTCCTTAATGTCTCAATTTTAGAGAGAAGTATGGCAGGACCACTCATGTTCGTGCTTTTGTCAGGACAATGTTGGGAACTATATGGCACGTGAACACTACTTTATAGGATTTGTTAAGATCTGGTTGTTTGTGCGTGTGTGCACTTTAAAAAGTTGACTTTGTTGCAGAGGAATTACATTTTCAGAGGAGTTAATTAAGGGTTGCATAACCTAGATTATACCCTAAAATAACTCTCCCAGTAGTAGAACAGTCTGTGTACTTTGTGTGACTAAGTGGTGTTGGAGATGGCCCTGGACGGGTAGATGATATGTCAAGATTTGGTTTTGAGTTGGAGCTCCCTAATAGGGACTGCAATGATTTACATTTTATGGTAAATTGCTGTTATCAAAGGATCTCTGATACCTCACATTATTCAAGTAGAGCTGCTTAAATAGCTCAAGGCACTTTGCAAATTTCTGGCTGGTTCTCTCAGTACCTTTGGAAGTGGAGACCATGGGAACATATGTATATGTATAACTGATTCACTTTGTTGTAAAGCAGAAACTAACACACCATTGTAAAACAGTTATACTCCAATAAAGATGTTAAAAAAAAAATATGTGCCATCAGAGGCCCAGTGCTGCACGATTAGCTGAAAATTTGTGGCTTATGCAGTGCCAAATGGTCAGTTTGGCTTTTCTTTCTTTTCTTTTAAATCTCCCTTGAACTGGAATTGAACTCGAGTATTGGTTTGAGAGCCAGATGTCCTAGGTTTTAGTTTCTGACTCCACACTGAGTAGCTGTGTGGCACCTCACAGATCACTTCTCCTCTCGGGTGAGGGGAGCCTATATGAACCTCAGGGCTCATTCCAGACATGACACTTTCTATGTTTCTACTAGTTGCAACAACTACAGTATTTGACATAGCAAACCAGTAGCGGAGTTTGGACTGGAACAGATATCTTAGAACCCATTTAAACTCTACTTTAAAAAAATCTTAATTTCACAATTTTTATTGAAGTATAAAATATACTTAGTATAGTAAGTGTATAAATTGCACTAATCTTAAGTGTACAGATTATTAAATATTTTTAAAGTAGGTATTGAATTGTAATTTAGTTATGTTAAAAAATAATTAAAGAAGACAATTTAGGTGATACAAATAAACTTATTTAACACTTCAAGAAGTGAACAGTCTCCTTTTAGAGAACTGCAAAATGGAGCAAGAACCTTTAACAGGATAAAGAATTAAGAACAGGGAAGAGACAAATAGAAAATATCTGATTGGCTGGGGCCACAGAGTCAAACCTTGTTTGAGGTGAGAGTTGGCTTGGCATTTGGGGATTGGCTGACCGGGTACACTGAGTTTCTGGTCAAGCGGAGCAATCACAGGGACACAAAAGTTATCTAAGTTTTGGTTTGCTGACATGGCATCCCAGGTGGGAGTGGATCCATCTTGGGTCTAGCAAGTTATTTGAGCAGCTATAAGATGATTCAGCCTTTTAAAATGTATAGTTCGATGAGGTTTGATAACTATATTCTGTCATGTAGCACCACCATGGTCAGGATATAGACCATTTCCATCATCCCCAAAAGTTCCCTTGTGTCCCTTTGCAAGTCAGTCACCTCCTTCCGCCCTAAATTCCTGGAAACCACTGATCTGTTTTCTATCCCTATAGTTTTACCCTTTGCAGAATGTCATATAAGTGAAATCATACCATAGGTAGACTTTTCTGTCTGACTTTTTTCTATAATCCTTTTAAGATTTATCACATACGTGTATAATTGCCACCTAGATCAAGATATAGTACTTTCCCTGCACCCCAAAAGGTTCTGTTCTGTGCTTTTCCAGTCAATACCCTCCTCTCACTATTCTGACTTCTACCAATGTATTAGTCTTGTATTTCATGTAATTGGAATTATACAGTAGGTACTGTAATGGTTTTTTTGCTTAACGTAATACCTGTAAGATTCATTCATGTTATAGCTAGTAATAATAGTTTTTATTTAAAAAAATCACTGTGTAGTATTCTACTGTATGAATATAACACATTTCATTTATCCATCCTACTGTGATGGCATTTGGGATGTTTCTGATATTTGGTTATTTTGAGTAAAGTTGAACATTCTAGTTGCTGTCTTTTGGTGAGAATGTGCACTCATATCTCTTGGATATATTCTTAAGAGTAGAATTGCTGGATCATAGGCTAGGCATATGTTTAGTTTTAATGCATGCTGCCAAATACTTTTCTAAAGTGGCTGTACCAATTTATACTCTCATCATCAATGTATGAGAGTTCCAATTACTCCACATCCTTGCCAATGCTTGGAATTGCCAGTTATATTTTAGCCTTTATGGAGAGTTGTAGAGTATAGTACCACTACTTTTTTTTTTTATTGTGGTAAAATACATATAACATAAAATTTACTATCTTAAGAGTTTTTAAGTATAAAGTTCAGTGGTTTTAGTACATTCATAACGTTGTGCTACCATCACCGCCATCCATCTCTGGAAGTCTTCGTCTTGTAAAACTGAAACTCTATACCCACTAAACAATAACTCTCCTTCCTCTCTTCTCTCCAGCTCATGGAAGCCACCATTCTCCTTCTGTTTCTATGATTTTGACTGCCCTCAAATAAGTGAGATCATACAGTATTTGTCTTTTTATGATTGGTTTATTTTACTTAGCATAATGTCCTCAAGTTTCACCCATGTTGTAGCATATTGCAGAATTACCTTCTTTTTTAAGGCTAAGTAGTATTCATTGTATGTGTGTACCACATTTTTCTCATTCATTCATTCATCTTTTCATGTGCTTATTGGTGATTTGTATATCTTCTTTGGGGAAATGTCTGTTAAGTCCTTTGCTCACTTTTGAATTGGGTTGTCTTTTTCATTGTTGAGTTTTAGGAGTTCTCTATAATCTGGATATTAGTAACCACTACTTATAAATAGAGTGAAATTGCATGTGCAACACCAGTAGTGTAATTCAGAAGTGTGGAGAATCTGGAGTGATCAGTAATAAGGCAACCAACAAGGGTAAGCAGTGGTGGAGCCACTGTTTGTGGCCAAGAAGACCTGAGGGTTTTTTTATTTGTCATTCCTGTATCACTAAGAAGTAGTGGTGGTGGTGGTGGTGAGCCTTCCCTCCCTGATTCAATCATACCTCCTCGCCTTTAATATTTATTTAATCCCATTTTCCCTGGAAGAAAATATCTGGGGGATTGGTTGATGAGGATCCCCCTCCTTAAGCCTTATCAAAAGAAATAGATGAGTTTATTCCTCCATCATTTGAGATGGCCTTTAGAAGCCTGTATCAGACCTCCACTGAAATCAGGGTAATAATTATTCAAGAATGGCAAGGTAAATGCAGAGAATCCACAAATGGAGTATGGGTCCATATGCATGTTTGGAGCAAAAATATGCTTTATATTTTCAAAGACAGTAGTTTCCAGGAAACATAGTGAAGCTAAAGGGTCCATTTAGGATTCAGCTGTTATTCCTTTTTTTTTTTTTTTTTTTTTTTTTTTTCCAGTACGCGGGGCTCTCACTGCTGTGGCCTCTCCCGTTGCGGAGCACAGGCTCCGGACGCGCAGGCTCAGTGGCCATGGCTCACGGGCCTAGCTGCTCCGTGGCATGTGGGATCTTCCCAGACCGGGGCACGATCCCATGTCCCCTGCATTGGCAGGCGGACTCTCAATCACTGCGCCACCAGGGAAGCCCTCAGCTGTTATTCTTGAGGTTGCTAGCACAGGTAGGTTTGAGCTGGTGGGCTGTGGGTGGGCCTTGCAATGAGGTTGTTCATCTAGTAACATGCCTATGAAAGTACAACCAAAACTGCCTGATGTTTTGTGCTCTAAACCTAATGTAACCTGTATAATGGAGTTTTTATGTGTACCAAAGAATCACTATGCATTTTAGAGTGTTTCTGGCTACTCCACAAATACATGAATCAGATTAAGGAATAGTCAGTCAAACTTGAATTAAATATATAATCCCATAATGGTGATTATTTTTTTTTCTTGGCTTGACATTATTATAGCAAGCTAAAATAATAGGAGATAAGTAGCTATTATAAATGAACCATTAAAAGCAAGAGAAAGCCAAAGTTATCATTGCTCTCTCCCTGTCTCTTACTTTATAAAAACTAATGTAGTGAATTGCCATGGAGTTGCCTACTTTAATAATAAATCTGTTGTGTCAGGGCAATGACCTGATGTTTTCTTTCACATATAATTTATAGTCTATTGATTTAATTCTCTGAATATCTCTATTGGTATAACATAAAACCATTTCTTAATTGAAAGACAAAGGAAGCTTGGGATGAAACCAAATGGCAGAATATTTTTATTGAAGATTTCTACTTGATCAATAGCCAAATAAATATGAGCTTATTTTCAATGACAGTTTCAAGTTTAAAAGACCAAAAAAAGAGATGCTTTGATTCATCATCTATTTGGGTAATTGATTTATAGATTTATTTAGAAATTTAGGTTTTCTCCATGGGATGAGGAGGGAGGCTTATGGAGACTTTTTTTTTTTTTTAAATTTTATTTATTTATTTTTGGCTGCGTTGGGTTTTTGTTGCTGCGCGTGGGCTTTCTCTAGTTGCGGTGAGCGGGGGCTACTCTTCGTCGCGGTGCGCGGGCTTCTCATTGTGGTGGCTTCTCTTGTTGCGGAGCACGGGCTCTAGGCACGCGGGCTCAGTAGTTGTGGCTCGTGGGCTCTAGAGCGCAGGCTCAGTAGTTGTGGCACACAGGTGGCTTAGTTGCTCCGTGGCATGTAGGATCTTCCCGGACCAGGGATTGAACCCGTGTCGCCTGCATTGGCAGGCGGATTCTAAACCACTGCACCACCAGGGAAGCCCTTATGGAGACATTTTAAGCAAACACTAACTTCTTTTTTCAGTGAGTCATAAACTAGAATGTGGAAAATGAACTCAAGTAGCAGACAGTTTAATGTGGCCAAATAAAACATTGCTGTTGTGCTGCTAAAGCTCTTCCCTCAACTTGTGGAAGAGAAAGCCAGCACTTTATGTTCTTCAGCCAGTATCTCTGGCACCTTTCCACTTGGCTACACATGCCAGTATGCCAGGCACCACACTGCCACTCTCTCACTTGAATAGAGCTGCTGACTTCCTCTTACTGCCAGTTTTAAATTACCAGCGATGACTATTACCATAGCCCTGTCATACCTCCTGTCCATCTGCACACAACTTGAGCTTAGTACCCAGCTCCTGAGATTGTTTTTCACTTGTTTCAGGCAAAAGCATAATGAGTATCTTAAATATTGCTGAGAAAAAGCTGAGAAATAGCAAATATGATAGAAATTAAACACAGGATTCATTTAGCAGAAAACTTTATTTTTGTCCACTCGCCTACTTATTTGTTTATTTTTCTTTGAATGTCACAGATCTTACCCAGAGAAGCTAAAAAAAATGACCATGCATCATTGTCACGTCACAAACATTACTCAGTTTGGAAGGAAGCAATTTGAGGATGGGTATCCTATTACCATGTTTTATTTTTTCTTCACCTAATGCAGACAACTGTAGAGAATATGGAAGGACACCTTAATACTCACCCCTTGAGGAGAAAGCAGTGATTTTTTTATGGTGCTCGTAACTCATGCCATCAATTTTATCTGTGGTAGGTCCGTGTCAAAATTGGAGTAATTAAATGGAATGACAATTTAAACGTGTTCATGCCATTGCACTGGCAATAAAGCATGTACAAATTTACAATTAAGGCTTGTCTTTCTCCTTAGCCATAGAGGATTGTAACAACCCTTAAGTTGCGTGGGCACACAGGGATCCAAAAGGGTATTCATCAAAGTGAGAACACCAGGTGGCTACTTTGAGGGTTATAGTGTCCTCTTATGCAATTATTCTTTTTCACTGCATATTTTTGACTGAATAATAATTACTTTTGCACAAGAAAAGGCAGGATGAGATAGTTTCAACTTGCTTTATTACAACCACCCCCCTTTAAAAAATCTGCAAGGTAGCATAGAACCATAACCGTTTATTCAGATAAAAGTGTATATTTGTTCCAGTTCTTAGCTTTCAAAGGGTAACAGACTCTTTCAAATACACCATACTGAGCTTTTAATACAAACACTTTGGTGCTACAAAACACACCATTAAGATGCATATCGCTGATGTGGTTAAGTTCCTAAGATATCACTAGGAATCATCAATATGACAGAGATAAAGGAGACTTGAAACCCAGCCCAAGCAGTGAATTGACAGCCATCTTTAACCACCATGACCTAAGAATGACCCTGGGCTCTGCTGGATGCAGGAGTTAGATATGTAGCAGAGCACAGGAATCAGATATCTCACAGGCTTGGAGGGCCCCGCTGTGAGGCAACTGTAGAATCACTTGCAAGGCCTGATATACACATAGGTGACAAAGAGTGATGCCAATTCGATGCTCTTTTATATTTTGAAATAAAGTTCTGAGGGTTTAATGTTGACTTTAGCTACTCCCTGCTTTGTAAAGTTAAGATTCATAGAAGAAAAATTAATAAGTTTTTATGTAATTTAAAATATTCTAATTTGACCATGTCTTCAAATGCTCGAACTGTGTGTATATACATTTTACACATACACACATCAAGAATTAATTTTACAGCAGTGGAACGATATATTCTAAAGCACTTAAAATCACACATGACATTTTACGGTAAAATGTACCCTTTGTTTTGTTTTTGGTAGCTGTTTATCTCTAAAACTTGCTTACATTTAAAATTTCTCACTTAAATCTTTATAACTTGGTTAATAATGATAGTTTAGGGGAAGCGCACATACCAAGCTGCAGAATATGGATTTAGGCTTGATTGTCATGCTCTCTTGTTGTAGAAATGCTGTGTGAAACAGTTATTTTAATAAAGCAGAGTCGTTAATAAGGGGATAGACATTTGGAGGGGCTAAGCAATAGGAACTCAGGTTCCCGCCTTAGCTTTCAGTGACTAAAGTGGAGAGTTTTCGGTTGTTTTCTCTCGTAACACTTTTTCCCTAGGATTCTCATGCATGAAAAGTAGATACACTCACCTTTTAAAAAAAGATAAATTATTTGTACTTTTAGCATATGCATAATGACAAAAATGTTTACAATCAACTAGTGAAAATACAAATACGATGATATCTGTACAATCTCCTCCAAAATGTGCTTAAAAATTATTCACAAACAATAAGTAATCATAAAAATCCTCTGTTTCTGTGAATTCTCTCTCATTTTTAGTTTTTCAAAGGCCACTACAGCTCACAAGTTGATCCTGCTTTTGGAATTTGCCTGAGTCACTTTGGAAGCTCTACTGGCAGCACCGTAGGAACTTGATTCCCAGGTCTTTTGGGGGTCTGTGACCCTGAGGCAGTGCTAAACACAGGACAGAGATGGAGCTCCCACACTGACTCCACTGGAAAAAAGAAAAAAGCCCTCTGTCTCCTACTTGCAGTGCTGAAAAATGGTAGAGGTTTTGAGTCAGATCTTCACAAATACCAAATTTTAGCTGAATCACCTTCCCTCCAGGGCCATTATAGGATTCCAAATTCAACTGCCGTACTTCCTTTCAAGCTTATGCTTTTCCCAGGATGACATTTCATGGTTATTATTCCTTGCTGTGCTCTTAATGAGAGAAACAGGTAGTGATCTGCATACTCCAGTTGGCAATGCTTTCTAATAATATTGTAATCTGGGTTTATATAATAGTTTTCTGAAAAGTGTGGAGGGATCTGTGGCTAAGGGAAGAGTATTGCCTCCCTAGCTCTGTGACAAATGACGATTTTAATCTGATTCATAACCTTTTACAAACAGCTCCATCTTGACAAGACCACTGCATTTGGTGACCTATTCAATTTATTAATGTTCCACATTGTGTCTAAGTGCCTACAATGGGGAAATGACACCTGAGTAGCAGTAACCTCATTAACTTGGCTAACACTTCTAAATGGATGGCTTGGCATTATGGAAGTTTGCCTCATGGAAACCCTTCTACCTGAGGACGTAGATAGTAAGACACAATCACCTGCTGCAGAGATATATATAGTATGTTCTGCTGCTTTGCTCATTTGCATACGCCCCAATGCTTTTTCTTTTATGTGTACTATCATTTGTGCCTAAATGACCCCTCCCTATAAATGGGATTCATCTTTTTTCTTTTTAATTTTTTAAATTTTAATTAATTAATTTATTTATGGCTGTGTTGGGTCTTCGTTGCTGCGTGTGGGCTTTCTCTAGTTGCGGCAAGAGGGGGCTACTCTTAGTGCGGTTGGGCTTCTCATTGCGGTGGCTTCTCTTGTTGAGGAGCACAGGCTCTAGCCACGGAGGCTTCAGTAGATGTGGCACGTGGGCTCTAGAGCACAGGCTCAGTAGTTGTGCTACACGGGCTTAGTTGCTCCGTAGCATGTGGGATCTTCCGGACCAGGGATCGAACCCGTGTCCGCTGCATTGGCAGGCGGATTCTTACCCACTGCGCCACCAGGGAAGCCCCAGGATTCATCTTTGGCTTGACTTGTTTATCATCACAAATCTATAATGCTTCAGGAAATATAATATTTCATGGTTCAATTTCAGGAAGCAGAAACCATTTCGCTCTTTTAAGGAAAGATTTAAATATAGGGAATTTTGTTCCTATAAATTTGGAGTTGTGAACACATTGCTGGGCCTGCAGGAGTGAGTCCCAGAAGTGCTGAACTGGCCTGAAATTGTAGCTGCTGCTTGATCAGGAAGATGGGGAATCAGGAGGCTGCCATGGAACTGTGGAATTCAAAAGCTCCCCACAGAAGCCTCACAAACCTCGTGACTGGACACTAGAATTAAGCTGCAGAAAAACCCAACATGTTTCCCCCCACCCCAAATCCTACTTGTCAGCAGCAAGCAAAACAAGAGCAGGGTGACTGCTTTCACCTTCTGGATCTCATGTAATTGCATCAATTTCGTGGGTCCTGATTCCAGAACTCTTGCTACAAGGGAATGTAGGGAAACATGTTTCTGAGTTTTCTAGTCTCTGCACAACTGGAAGGCACACTGGAGGAGAGTTGGAATGGATGTTGATTGCTAATCCACCATTTCCATCTCACAGTCTAAAGAAGCGAAAACGTGTAACAGGATGGGAAACCCATGGGGTCTCTTTCTCTTCCTGATGCTATTTGATTTTCGTTTAGACAAGTGAATTTTTTTTCACTATCATAGTTAAAATAATGATGATTCTACAATATTTTTCTACTGTTTGTCTGAAATAGCTTGGCACCTTCACAGACCTTTCCCAGGTGTAATAACCTGGGTCTCCTAGATTCTCCATCTTTCACCTTCTGTTCCAACCAGTTGCTCCTGATTTCTCCATTGGCTCCCACTTGTTTGTATCTCACTCTTTGCCCATCCCCCTCAATTTATTGCTTTGGTGGGATCTTGTTGCTTGGCCTCAGCTTTCTTTCTGGAAACTATCTTTGAGATCTTGCTTGTTCTAGGCTCATGAGCCAGAGGAAACCTTACGCAAATGCCCACTCCTATTCTTCTAGCCTCAGCCTGGATGTCACAGAGACCCTCAGTCATCTAGTAGGGTCTTGGGTCAGTAACAGTATGTTGCTGAAATACTCTTGAAATTTTTTGTGATAAAAATCTCAAACGGAGTAGATATGTCAATTGAGCAAATGGAAAGATTTAGAGACTGCATTTACTTCCCATTGCTGAGCTGCCGTGACCTTGCTGGAATTGGCAGCTAGCACAGTCACAGAGTAGGCATGCAATATTGGTTGAATTAATCACAGAATTTAATGGCCATGAAGTCACATTTTCAGAAGTCATTCATGTATTTTGATAAGTAAGAATTATGTTTTAAGTTTATTCATCTTCCTTTGGAGTGCAGACCTTGTAAAGTGCTATGATGTCAAGCCATATAACTATACAGTGTGGCTTAATTACAAAAGGGAGCGATTAAGCTACATATCAGTCAGAGCTCTTCATGTAATTTATTGACTCACAAGGCTGAAAGGCCAGGGACAGTCTTCAAAGGCAGCTGGTCGGGGCGCACTTGATGTCATTAGAACCTGTCTTCCTTTCACCTGCAGTGGTTATATGGCTGCCTTCTTCTGTATTCAGTTCTTTGTCAGGCTATGCATGATGCCTTCAAGGAACTACAAGAACACATTAACTCAATATCCAACCCAGTGTGAAAGAGTTCACTTTCCCCACAGCCAAGCAGAAGTCTAAGACCTGAACCTCCTCAGCCCTGATTGGCCTGGTTTAGACGATGTGCCCATCTAGGAACCTGTCAGTGACTGAGGAGATGGGATGCTCTGATTGACTTAATCTTGGTCTTAAGCTCCACCCCCAAATCCAGAGGTAGAATCAGTTTTTTTCATGGATTGAGAATGGGGCTGGAGTGGATCCCCAAACGGAAATTTAGAAATTGTTATCATAGGAAGCAGAGTAGATGTAGGCAGCAAAAGTGATACATGTCCACCACAGGCAGAAAACAAGCTCCCTCTACCAAGAAGATACTGTGTCCCCAGAAAATTTTGACATATGAGGTCAAGAACCATCCTGAAATTTCTGGCTGTGTTTCAGTGTTCTGGGCCACATCCAGTTGGCTCTCTGAAGGCACTTTTTTTCTTTTCTCCATGAAACAAATGATATCAAAACTGAGAGTCAGGGCTTCCCTGGTGGTGCAGTGGTTAAGAATCCACCTGCCAATGCAAGGAACACAGGTTCGAGCCCTGGTCCGGGAAGAACCCACATGCCGTGGAGCAACTAAGCCCACGAGCCACAACTACTGAGCCTGTGCTCTAGAGCCCGTGAGCTACAACTACTGAGCCCGTGTGCCTAGAGCCCGTGCTCCGCAACAAGAGAAGCCACCGCAACGAAGAGTAGCCCCCGCTCATTGCAACTAGAGAAAGCCCGCACACAGCAATGAAGACCCAATGCAGCCAAAAATAAAAAAATAAAATAAAATAAATAAAAAGCTGAGAGTCAGCTTTAAGGACATGAGTCTAGAGTCAAACTGATATGGCCCATGATGGAATACACCCTGCAGTTCTCAAGGATGATTCAGGACTCTGGGCACTATTTGTCTGGATTTCTGTTTTTAATTAAAAAAAATTTTTTACAGTAATGTAACACTTAAAAAATTCAAACGTATACAAATGCAGAGAGGTGGTACAATGAACCCCTGTATACTCATTACCCAAATTAAATCCCTATCTAGATTTTGTCATTTTTTTCATCTATTATCTCCTTTTACCCGTTTGCTGAAATATTTTAAAGGAAATTCTGGATATCATGCCATTTTATCCCTACTTACCTCAATATTAAATGCCCTTTTTAAATAGCTTTGTTTTGTTATTGTTATTTAATACAAATAGGAATGATTCAGCTATAAATCCAAATATTCTGGGGCTTAAGGAGCTTAAGCTCCTTTCTCCTGAAACCACAGAAGCCAAATACACCTCTGACCCAGTGCTGAAAGATTGAAGCATTCCAAACAATAAGAAAGGAATTTTAAAAATAGGTGTATTCTAGGCCTACATGGACAGGACTTTGGCTGGCTTCCTGTTGAAGCAGTTTAGACATTTGAAAGATACCACGGCTGCCAGGTTTGTGGATCTGATTATCTTTAGCAGTTGTCTTTTTATTAGGGAATTAAAGTTTTCTGTTTTCGAGGTTTCAACATGATTGTTTTCTTTTCTAGAAATTGATTTCCTCAGAAAACTAGTTTTAAAATGAGTGTGAAACTCAAAGTTTATTTTAATGTTATTAATACTGTCTTGGGTTTCAGTACAGGCACCCCAATCTGGTTAGCTTGAGCCATTTTCTTATGTATAATTGATATGTGAGGATAACCAAGTTCCCAAAGAAACCTGTGGTTAAAATTTTTATGCTACAATATTCGATTGGGTTTATTGTCAGAGAGATTATAAATCAAAGTTTAGACATGTGGTTTAGCAGTATCTCTTTAAGTAAAATATCTGGGATAGTTTTTACAAAGTTGCCAGTGAACCTTGTTCTCTGAACCTATAATTCAGGAGGTCCCATGAGGCTGTGATTTCTGGCAGCATTTCCATTGCTATTGATCTAGGTGAAACAAGGCAGAGGTGGAAAGAGCAGCTGGAAATAGCTATTGATTTATTCATTTGACGGATATTTATGGGGTTTCTATTACATGCCAGGCACTATGCTAAGTACTGTGGGTAAATAAAAGATGAAATGACAAGGACCCTGGTTACAAGTAGCTTATAGTCTTCTGGAGATGACCTTTACACAAAGTAGAACATGAAGTGTCATAAAGGGAATATGGGAAATTTGTAGGGGAAAAGCTTTGTTGCTTACAGATTCTGAGATCTGAGATAGCTGCACTGCAGAGAGATGGTAGTTGAAACGAGCTGGGGAGTATATTTTGGATTTGGACATGCAGACATGGGCAGGAAAGAAAATAAAGGCCCAGCAGACCATTACAAACCATTATCTTTTACATAAGAGCCATAGGGAGGCTGCTGCCATAGTCCTTCGGGTATGCAGACAAACAAGTGGTGTTGCTGTTTGTCAACTTATGTCATATATTACTTATGTATTATGTACAGGTTATGTATTACTCATTGTAAAAAGGACAAAAGAAATTACATGTCAAATATTCTGATGCTATATCTGATCAATATTCTGTGAATCTGTTATAGCTTTGCTTCTGTAACTCTTCCAAGATTTTGGCATGGATAGGCAGCAAGATATTGCTTTCATCACTCTTTAACGTGAAATAACTTTAATTCATAAACTTTTAACACCCTCCCCATATTTATACTTTTTGTGTAAAATGCACAAAAAGTATAAATAAAAGGGGACAAGATATAATAAACAGCAATGATTAAGTTCTGTCTGTTTTATCTCAAGTCTCTCTTGAATCTGTTTGTTTTTCCTCATGTTCAGTGTCACTATCCAATTCCAGGTCAGTAGTTCTTATCTAGAGCTCCCTGCCCTTAGGTCCGATCTCTTCCATTCCATTCATCATCCAGTGGAGTGAAATTTCTAAAACACCAACCTGATACTATCCTCCTTGCTTAAGAACCAACCCTTCAATAGCACTGCATTGCTCTTAAGATAAAATTTGAATTTCATTAACATGATTTGCAAGGCCCTCCATGATCATTTGGTCAGGGTTGATGCGTGTGATCAAAAAATGTAAGCAACTGAAAAAAATAGTTGAGTATTATGATACAGGGTAGTAAACAGTAATAGATACCACATGATGATACATTTACTGAGCATATTTTGTTTAATATTTTTCTTATCCTGTTTCTTACATGAGCTATTTAGCTGACATTTACTTTATGGAATAGGTGAATTCTTTCCTCTGTAAAGTGAATTTCTGCACTTTAAGTCCTTTCCATATCAGATTTCATTATAGAATTAGAAACTGACCCTTCTGTAAGGACTGTTGACTTTAGGATTTAAATTTTTTTTTTTTTTTTTTGCGGTACGCGGGCCTCTCACTGTTGTGGCCTCTCCCGTTGCGGAGCACAGGCTCCAGACGCGCAGGCTCAGCGGCCATGGCTCACGGGCCCAGCCGCTCCGCGGCACGTGGGATCCTCCCGGACCGGGGCACGAACCCGTGTCCCCTGCATCGGCAGGCGGACTCTCAACCACTGCGCCACCAGGGAAGCCCCTAAAAATTTTAACTTTCAAACATTATCTGTTGAAAGGAAATACTATATTAAGTTTTAATATATACATTTATGTATATTTAATGTATACATTTAAATAAGTTAGGATTATTTCTATTTTTAAGACAATGGAATAAAGATCATCCTAGAAAGATGCCAACGACTTGATTGAATATAATACAGCATAATCAATAATCTTCATAATTATCAACCTTCAAATCTCAATAATCTACACAAGGATGGCATGTGGTTTTCATATTCTGTTTCTCGGTGACTTTAGGAAACACATGCTAATTTGGGCAAAAGAGGGAGTAAATTACAGAAAAATCCAGTACAATGATTTAAAATCAACAATGAATTTAATAAATGGAATAGTACATTTATTGACACCTTTTCAAAGGGAAACAGAGTGAGAAGAAAGTAACATCAAAAAGATGTTGAAAATAGATAACGAATAAGGACCTATTGCTTAGCACAGGGAACTCTGCTCAGTACTCTATAATGGCCTATACGGGAAAAGAAGCTAAAAAAGAATGGATATATGTATATGTATAACAGATTCACTTTGCTGTACACCTGAAACTAACACAACATTGTAAATCAACTATATACCCCAATTAAAAAAAAAAAAAAAGATGTTACTAAAACATAGGCCAAAAGGTCCTGAACTTTTGAACAGTCTGCTGGGTTGATGCTGTCATTCATTCATTCAAATGCTTATTCAATGTTCATTCAAAAATATTTATTATTTTATTATCCATTCCAAGCCCAGTAAGCAAGCCCTGGGGTTGTAATGGAAAAGAAGTCAAAGTTCTGAGTCTCTTGGAATTTTCAATCTAGTGTGGGAGAGGATGGGATGGGGGGGTGGAAATAGACAGTAAATAAGTACATAATAAATAAGAAAGTTAATTTTTTATAGAGGTGAGTAACAAGAAGAAAAAAAGACAGTGAAAGATGATAGAGACTGCAGGGGGAGTGGTTATTTTATATAGGCTGCTCAGGAAAGGACTTTCTAAGGACACAGCAAAGACCTTTATGATGAGAAAGAGCCAGATAAAGAAAGGACTGGGGGAAGAGTGTTTCTGGTTGAGGGGACAGCAACTGCAAAGCCCAGGAAATAGGAATAAATTTGGCATGTTTGCAAGAAACTCAGGGGCAAGGGGGGCATATGAGGTGGACAGGCAGGGAAAAGGTGACACCAGGCCATGTAAGCCATGGTAAAGAGTTTGGATTTTTATTTTAAATGAAATTATTGAAAATCTGCTATGCCAAATACTGTCTTCAAGGGGTTCACAGTCTAGCAGAGGAGACAGACATACAAAGACATACAAAGAGGGACTTCCCTGGTGGCGCAGTGGTTAGGAATCTGCCTGCCAATGCAGGGGACACGGGTTCGAGCCCTGGCCTGGGAAGATCCCACATGCTGTGGAGCAGCTAAGCCCCTGCGCCACAACTGCTGAGCAACCCCCACTCTCCACAACTAGAGAAAGCCCGCACACAACAACAAAGACCCAATGCAGCCAAAAATAAATAAATAAAAATAAATTTATTAAAAAAAAAAAAGACATACAAAGAAATAATGACAAGTCAATGAGATAACTTTGGAAATAGTAGTTAATTTCTACCTCTTTTCAGTGTTTCTCAGTTCTGGCAAAGTAGAGAAAGTTAGAAACTACACATGCCTGGGTACCATCACCAAAATTTCTGATCTTAATCGAACTGGGCTGAAGTTGGACCTACATGTGTTTAAGAAGCTGCATAGGTGATTCTAATGCCATCAAGTTTGCGAACTACTGCTGAGGACAAAGGCTTGGCTCCATTGGGCAGATGTTGGTAGTTTCCAGGCAGGTCTACTCAAGAAACCACAAGTACAGCACCCTGGAAAGTTTCCTTGAAGATCAAGGCTGGAATCAAATAGCTTATATAATGTCCAGAAGTCCATGTTCATAAAGAAATGTGTTCAGGGGATAATCACAAAGCCCAGAGCAGGTAGCTTGATGAGTCTTGTGTAAAGAAAAAAAAATTAAAAGAGCAGCTTTTCAATAGAAAAATGATACAAGAAGAAAATAAAAGGTAACATACATATTTTAGAAGAGAAATAAAAATGAAGCTGCCAATTTGACAGTCAAATTATTGAGTCCTGATGGTTAGCCACTATTTGATGTTATAAACAGTGTGCCCTAAATAGAGACGTCTGCCCTACAGCAAGGGAAGAACAAAGGGAGCTATAGAAATGCTAGCTTTTTAAAATGGAACCTTGGCAGATGCTGTCTTCTGCAATGCAGTGATTCATCCCATTATTTGTAGAACTGTTCTTGGTACATTCACTCAAAATAAATAAGAGGGTTTATCTGTCTTTACTTTTTCTCTTACTCAGTACTCTGAGAAAGCCAAGGCAGTGACAAATTATATTTGGGTCAGTGTCATAATCAAAAGTTAAAATTGGGGGGCTTCCCTGGTGGCTCAGCGGTTGAGAGTCCGCCTGCCGATGCAGGGGTTGCGGGTTCGTGCCCTGGTCCGGGAGGATCCCACATGCCGCGGAGCGGCTGGGCCCGTGAGCCATGGCCGCTGAGCCTGCGCGTCTGGAGCCTGTGCTCAGCAATGGGAGAGGCCACAACAGTGAGAGCCCCGCGTACCACAAAAAAAAAAAAAAATTAAAATTGGGGTACTGCTAACTCCATTTACAAAAATATTAAATAAATAACATTACATCTTAGTGACTTGAAAAAATTAAAAATTAGAGGCAACACTTCGAGACTTACTGTTTTCCTTAGGCTTTGTAAACAGCAGAGTTGAACAGGGTATGCATAATGTATTGAGCTGATTTTGATATCTCAGTTTAGCACACACACTAACTTCATTGCTGCTGAGTTGTATGGGTGTGTGTGTATAGGCATGTGCGTATTTGGAAGTGGTTTAAACAATTGAAACATATCTATTTGTATCTCATATATTCTGTATTATTCTATGTAATAGTTTCTCCTTTTTATATATTTTTGAATTTTTTACATTTCACTAAATTACCTTTGCTAGAATATGGTAAGGAGCTGTCAGCAAATAATGAGCCTCTAGTCTGTCACAATTATACTGCTCCAATCTTACCATTCTATTACTTAGAGACCATTCCAATTGCCTATGGAATTAAATACATACTGTTTTCTAGATGACCTTTAGGACAATGATTTCTAAACTTTTGGATTCATACACTTGTAAAATTTTAAAATAAAGCACGGGAACTCATATGGTTTCAAATGTGTTATTTTCCCAATTAAGGCTTTAAGGAAAATAAATACCGTCTAATCGAATCATCAGTTCATTAAAAAATGTTAACTCCAAAAAAGTAAGAAATGACTGCTTTGATATTCCTTCTAATTCTAAAGTTCTCTTTTAAATGCTGATTGTATAGAGGTGATAGTTGCCTCTCCACATTCCTCTGTAATAATTGCCACCATGCTTAGCACAGTGCTAAATACATAGGTGGTGCCCAGGAAATATTTCAAAACTGATATTTCTTTTTGTTTTAGACTCAACATGATGTCTGACACAGCAGTAACTGCTCCATAAAGGTTTACTGAATGAGTCAATGAATAAATGAATGAATGTTCTTTGTTAGTATATCCGGAGATTTCAGACACTGATTTTCAGTACTTGGAGCAGGTAGATCATGTGCTGCTGTAAATAGCCATAATTAATGGACGTACAAATTTTGGTTACAAATGGTTATGTTGTTATTAATTAGCTCATCTTATATAGGTAATTTTAAATAAGTACTTAACATTTTTCCATTTAAATTTTTATTGTGCTGACTGTGAACTGATCAATAACCCTGTAAGCAGTTATTTACTTATTTAATTTTTAAAAATTGAATGAAAGATACTTTAAATTCTATAGTGCTTTATAGGGTTCCCCTGGTGGTGCAGTGGTTAAGAATCCACGCACCAATGCAGGGGACACGGGTTCAAGCCCTAGTCCAGGATGATCCCACATACCACGGAGCAACTAAGCCCGTGCGCCATAACTACTGAGGCTGTGCTCTAGAGCCCACGAGCCACAACTACTGAAGCCCACATGCTTAGAGCCCGTGCTCAGCAACAAGAGCCACCACAATGAGAAGCCCATGCACTGCAACGAAGAGTAGCCCCCTCTCACCGCAACTAGAGAAAGCCCGTGCACAGCAATGAAGACCCAACTCAGCCAAAAATAAATAAATAAATAAATAAATATAGTGCTTTACAATTTTCAAAAGTTTCACACACATGATTTCATATAATCACATAGTAACCTTTTTTTTAAAAAAATTCCCTACCCCTCTATTGCCCCTTTCCCCTTCCCTCTCCCCACTGGTAACCACTAGTTCTCTATATCTGTGAGTCTGCTTCTTTTTTGTTTTATTCATTAGTTTGTTGTATTTTTAGATTCCACATGTATGTGATATCATACAGTGTTTGTCTGACTTATTTCACTTAGCATAATGCCTTCCAAGTCCACCCACGTTGCTGCAAATGGCAACATTGCATTCTTTTTCATGGCTAATATCCCATTATATATATATAATAATAAATATCATAATATTAAATATATATAATATATATTTTAATAATATGTATTATATATGATGGGATATTATTATATATCCCATTATTAATATATATAATATATAATGGGATATTATATATAATATTATATGATAATATCCATATATATTTTATATATATATGTTTCAATGGCTCAAACCATTTCCAAATACGCACATCTTCTTTATCCATTCATCTGTTGGTGGACACAAGTTGCTTCCGTATCTTGGCAATTGTAAACAATGCTGCTATGAACATTGGGGTGCATGTATCTTTTCGAATTAGGTTTTGGTTTTTTCAGGTATATACCCAGGAGTGGAATTGCTGGGTCATATGGTAGTTCTATTTTTAGTTTTTTGAGAAGCGTCCATACTGTTTTCCACAGTGGCTGCACCAATTTGCATTCCCATCAATAGTGTAGGAGGGTTCCCTTTTCTCCACATCCTCGTCAACATTTGTTATTTGTATTCTTTTTGATGATAGCCATTCTGATAGGTGTGAGGTGATATCTCATTGTGGTTTTGATTTGCATTTCCCTGATGATTAGCGATGTTGAGCATCTTTTCGTGTGCCTGTTGCCCATCTGCATTTCCTCTTTGGAAAAATGTCTGTTCAGTTCTTCTGCCCATTTTTTAATCGTGTTGTTTGTTTTTTTGATGTTGAGTTGTATGAGCTGTTTATATATCTTGGCTATTAACTCCAGTAGTTTTAATATCTTTCATTTATTCCATTCTATCCCTTAAGTACTAAGATCTTTTCTTTAACTACTCAACACTTTGACATTGAAGAGTTGATGTAAAAGTTCAGGTAACTTCTGAGGGAAATGATACATGTGTTTAAATGTTTCCCAATCCTGCTTTGATCTGCAGGCTGCATGCTTCTATTGACTGCTAAATTGGGTACAAGTGACTTAGCTCATTACTCTTTTATTGAAAGTTATAGCAATTAGGATCAAGAAACCACAAATGGATCTAGATTTCACTCCAATGGGAAAAAAAAAGATGTAAACATAGTATTGGCTTACTGAAAATATTCAAATTATACAGAAGTATTTAAAGTAAAAGTTCCCTCCTGACTATCCCCTTTCCCTACTTCTAAGGGAAAACTCTTGCTAACAGTTTTGTATTTTATCCTGATACACACCCACACACATACCAGTTTTCATATAATTATGCTTTTAAAAAAATTGCAGTAAAAACAGGTAACATAAGATTTACCATTTTAACTGTTTTTAAGTGTACGGTTTAGGAGTATTAGGTATATTCACATTGTGCAACAGATCTCCAGAACTTTTCACCTTGGAAAACTGAAACTCTATACCCACACAACAACTCCCCAATTCTCCCTCCCCTCAGTAACTACCATTCTACTTTCTGTTTCTGTGAATTTGTTTTAAAAAACAAAAGTAGAATCAATGTACAAATACTATTAGATAATTTGCTTTTTTAATTGGGCCATTTATGAAGAAATTGCTTCCATGTCCCCACTTTTTAAAAGGTAAAATATGCTTGCAATTCCCAACCCATTGATTTCTTATGATTATAAAATACTACATTCTCATTATAAAATGTTTAGAAAGTACTGAAAATGATTAAGAACCAGAAGAAAATTACCTACAATCTCCTCAACCTAGAAACTACCACTACTGTTACTTTGGCACAGTTCCTTTTGATCTATTTTATTTTTAAATTTTTTTGCGGTACGCGGGCCTCTCACTGTTGTGGCCTCTCCTGTTGCGGAGCGCAGGTTCCGGATGTGCAGGCTCAGCGGCCATGGCTCACGGGCCCAGCCGCTCCGGGCGTGTGGGATCCTCCCGGACCAGGGCACGAACCCGTGTTCCCTGCATTGGCAGGCGGACTCTCAACCACTGTGCCACCAGGGAAGCCCCCCTTTTGATCTATTTTAAATTCACTTTCCTCTCTTCATTCCCATTTGGATCATCATATACATAACAATTTTATTTTATCATTACTATTTTTATTGAAGTATAGTTGATTTACAATGTTGTGTTAGTTTCTGGTGTACAGCAAAGTGATTAAGTTATACATATATTCTTTTTCACATTCTTTTCTATTACGGTTTATTACAGGATATTGAATATATCTCCTTGTGCTATACTGTAGGACCTTGTTGTTTATCTATTTTATATATAGTAGTTTGTATCTGCTAATCCCAAACTCCTAATTTATCCCTCCTGCACCCCCTTTCCTCTTTGGTAACCATAAGTTTGTTTTCTATGTCTGTGAGTTTGTTCCTGTTTTGTAAATAAGTTCATTAGTATATTTTAGATTCCACATATAAGTGATATCATATAGTATTTGTCTGACTTACTTCACTTAGTATGATAATCTCTAGATCCATCCATGTTGCTGCAAATGGCAGTATTTCATTCTTTTTTATGGCTGAGTAGTATTCCATTGTATATATGTACCATATCTTCTTTATCCATTCATCTGTCAATGGACATTTAGGTTGCTTCCATGTCTTGGCTACTGTAAATAGTGCTGCTATGAACATTGGGGGTGCATGTATCTTTTCAAATTAGAGTTTTCTCTAGATATGTTCCCAGGAGTGGGATTGCTGGATCATATGGTAGCTCTATTTTTAGCTTTTTAAAGGAATCTTCCATATGTTTTCCATAGTGGCTGCACCAACTTACATTCACACCAACAGTGTAGGAGGGTTCCCTTTTCTCCAGATCCTCTCCAACATTTATTATTTGTAAACATGTTAATGATGGCCATTCTGACTGGTGTGAGGTGATGCCTCATTGTAGTTTTGATTTGCATTTCTCTGATAATTAGCAGTGTTGAGCATCTTTTCATGTGCCTATTGGCCTCTGTATGTCTTCTTTGGAGAAATGTCTACTTATGTCTTCTGCCCATTCTTTGATTGGGTTGTTTTTTGTTTGTTTGTTTTGTTATTGAGTTGTATGAGCTGTTTGTATATTTTGGAAATTAAGCCCTTGTTGTTTACATCATTTGCAAATATTTTCTCCCAGTTTGTAGGTTGTCTTTTTGTTTTATTTATGGTTTCCTTTGCTGTGCAAAAGCTTATAAGTTTGATTAGGTCCCAACACATCCAATTTTATATTCTGCCTTTTTCATTTAACATTATATCATAAGCATTTTGGCTTTTCACTTAAAAATATTTTGTATACATAATTTTTAATAGTTGTAAAATATTCTATGCTTTCTATTACCATATTTGGTAATGCTTTAAGCATTCCCTTTGTTGGGCTTTTAGATTGTTTCCTGCATTGTGTTATAAACAAGTCCAGCACATCTTCAGGGGTAAATAGTCAACATTTGCATTACTTTCTAAGGGTGGGTTCCCAGAAGTAGTAATACTGAGTCAAAGGACGAGATTATACGCAAGCCTCTCGATTCATATGACCAAATTGCTTTCCAGAAAGGACCAATATTTTTTCCCATATGAAGTGAGCATAAATGTCCATTTCATTGCACTCTGGCTAGTATTGAGAATGAAAATAAATTTCAATATTTTCCAATTTGATTTTTGGGGATGGCATGTCATCATTTTTTAATATTTTTAAATATAGAGATTGTTCTCTTATTCTCCACTTGTTCTTTTTATATTCACACATATATTTTATGTTTTTTTAAAAAAATCAAATCCCTACATAGAATCTAGCACATAAGGGAAGAAAACTAACAAATTTAGGATCTAAGATTCTTGAGTATAAATAATTTGTCTAAATTTGAAATAAGTAGCTAATAGTGCTATATTACAAGTAATGTTTATAGCTGAAACCAAGTCCTCATGTATCAGATTGTAAATATTGTTAAATTATACCTCTACCACTGTTTCTATAGAAAAGAAAATGGAATATAGAGATTAAAATGTATAAAAGCCATCTGAAATGGCACGACCAGGAAAATTATGCATAAACTCCTACAATAAAGAAGCTAGTGAAAGCAAGTTTTATTGTGAACTAAAGAACACGGACTTTTATTTAAATGGGTGAAAACGTTTCCATTTAATTTTAATGTCTTTAAATGATGCATTTCCTGCTGTTAATAGCAGTAATCCCCATGGAGAGTAACATTCTTGTAAAAGTCATAATAGATCTCTGTTCGCTCATTTAACAGCTTGAAGGTACACTTTTAGATAGTGGGATGGTAATTAATCTCTGCTGCAATATTTCTTCAATTACTTGTGAAAGAGCAGGATTTTTGTAAGGGTATCATTACAATGATATGTGAATCTGTGGAATTACTACTATACATTTGAAAGGAACTTTAAAATTTTTAATTAGAGATAACCGTTTGCTAATTAACAGAGTCATCTTTACCAATTAATTCTTTTCTTTACAATTGTAAATCCTATCTTCGGGCCATGCAAAGAATTATATGTCTTTATGTCATACTATGTTTCTCATTGAAAATTTATGTCAAAATATTATTCTGATATTTATTGAAGTGTTTTAATATACTAATAGTCTAATTTACATTCCATGGCCAATAATCTTAGTTATAATCCAAGAACACATTTCTATCAAATTAAAATTTCATGTATTGGAAAAGTAGAATAACTGAACTGCGTCTTTATGATATACTAGTTTACATTCATTTTCATTTTCATTTTCACTAAAGGCTCTTAATAAACTTTATAGGCACTTTCCTAATTCAATAATTATTATTCTTTTTGAAAGGGAAACACAGGTGATAGATGTTACTGTCTTGCCAGGGTCATAGAGTTAAGAGGAAGACACTAAGATTGCTGATTCAGTCCTTATCCATTAGACCAAACTGTTAGTATATAATGGTATATAACAGTTGTTAACCTTTTGGAGTCTGTGGAAAACACACATGTGCATATGAAAGGGAGCATGTTCTATATCAATACACAGCTAAACCAAGATTTGATTAAGGAAGAGCTCATTAAAAAGGAAGCATTGGGACTTCCCTGGTGGTGCAGTGGTTAAGAATCTGCCTGCCAATGTAGGGGACATGGGTTCAAGCCCTGGTCCGGGAAGATCCCACGTGCCGCAGAGCAACTAAGCCCATGCACCACAACTACTGAGCCTGTGTGCCACAACTACTGAAGCCTGCGTGCCTAGAGCCTGTGCTCCGCAACAAGAGAAGCCACCGCAATGAGAAGCCCTTGCACTGCAATGAAGAGTAGCCCCACTGCCGCAACTAGAGAAAGCCCGCACACAGCAACAAAGACCCAATGCAGCCCAAAAATAAATAAATAAATAAATAAAATTAAAAAAACAAGTATAATATTGAAAAGAAAAGGGCTTCCCTGGTGGCGTAGTGGTTGAGAGTCCACCTGCCAATGCAGGGGACATGGGTTCGAGCCCTGGTCTGGGAGGATCCCATGTGCCGCGGAGCAACTAGCCCGTGCGCCACAACTGCTGAGCCTGCTCTCTGGGACCTGCGAGCCACAACTACTGAGGCCTGCGCGCCTGGAGTCTGTGCTCCGCAAAGGGAGAGATCACCGCAATGAGAGGCCCGTGCACTGCAGCGAGGAGTGTCCCCCACTTGCCACAACTAGAGAAAGCCCACGCAGCAACGAAGACCCAACACAGCCAAAAATAAATTTAAAAAAATAAAGTACCCTTAAAAAAAAAAAAAGAAAGTATTGATAAACTACCGTATTTTTCACTGAGTTATCTCAGCATACTTGCGAAGTATTATCTCATGGTAAATAAATATTACAATTTCCTTTTCCTTATCAAAATGTGAAATGGATTATTTTTTAAAAGAAAACCATTCCATAATCACATTATTTTGACTGAACTATTCTCTTGTGTATAAAGTACATTGCTGTTTGTAGACTGTCTTTCAGGCTTTGCTCACACCATAATTTTTTCTACATAATTACAATCATAATATACATATAATTTTTACTACAGATTTTTATAATTTTATTTTACATTGAGATTTAAGTAATTCCCTAAAGACCCATAAGAACTGAAAATTCATAAACTCATAAAGTCCAGGCATTCTAATAATCTGTCACATACTGAGACTATATTGCAACACAGACTATTTTGTTAAATCTTCTTGACGTCATACTGAGAACCTTCTGGAATCATGTAATCAATTCTTTAGATATAATTGTAAAAGGATAATAGCAATGCAGAAATTCTCAAGGATGTTTTAGAATAGTCAGGCACAAACAGGCCACCTGGGGCAGAAATGGCAAGGTGGGAAGGAACAAGACTGTAATTGAACTGAGGTTTTTGAAATGGTCATTATCGGGAGACTCTGGGCGGGTCTAGAGAAGAAGGCCAGGCAGATGGGCACTCCATGCTATGTGAGGTGGAAGACATACCAGTAAAATTACATGTGTCTTGAAAGTCCTGTGTGGGGATCATGGTGTTCCTCAACAAGCATGTGAAGCACAGAGAATCCAGCAGCTTGTGGTGTCTGAAAATCTGCATGGTCAGGTTGGTTATTGTAAAACACTTTCCTCAGGACTTAGGGTTCTCTTCCCTGACAGGGGCCTGACAAGAGCCTGGCTGGATCACAATTCCCAGGGACTGAAGTACCAACTCAAATTCAGGGAATGAGACCATCAAGGATTCACTCACCATAAATAGAGCTCTGGATGGACACTGACCTATGGAGTAAGACCAAAGCGCACTTGACACAACTTTGCTAGTTGGGCCAGTCAGAAGGGGTAAATGAGCTTGGTTCCATAGTACTGAGTTAAAACTCATTAAATCATTATTGTCTAAGGTCAGGATTGATTGTAGAGACAGGGTCAGAGTTGAGCCCAAGGGTGAGAAGGTAGGGGAAAGGGATGAGGATGAGAGTGGAATGCAGTTGAAGTCAGACAGCTTGCGCTGTCTGGAAGGCTGAGAGAGGAAGGGAAACCTGGCAAGAATGGATTGAAAGGATGGGGCTGAAATACACTGGGTGTTTTTAATATTCTTTACAACTCAAAATGGAAGGTCAGAAAATTAGTTCTTGGTTTCAGGGATACTTGGGGGTAAAAATCACCTGAGATTTTTCAGTGAAGATGCACAAGGATTCAGGCAAAATAATATAATGTTATACAAGCTATGTGAAAGCTTCAGTTGCCACTTTTTTTTTTTTCAGTTGCCACTTTTATTTTATTTTATTTTATTTTATTTTTATTTTTTTGCGGTACGCGGGCCTCTTACTGTTGTGGCCTCTCCCGTTGCGGAGCACAGGCTCCGGACGCGCAGGCTCAGCGGCCATGGCTCACGGGCGCAGCCGCTCCGCGGCATGTGGGATCTTCCCGGACCGGGGCACGAACCCGTGTTCCCTGCATTGGCAGGCGGACTCTAAACCACTGCGCCACCAGGGAAGGGAAGCCCTCAGTTGCCACTTTTAGTGGCTTGTCTTAATGTTCAAACCAGCTTTTAATTTTTCCTGAAATAATCTTTCTTTCTAGATAAGTACTTGAAGTCCCTTTCATTTAGTGATTATTAAAATGATATGCATGATTTGACTTTCCCCTTTTCGGCCTCCATTCTTTTTTTAAAAATTGAGATATAATTGACATATAACATTATATTAGTTTCAGGTATACAACATAATGGTTTTGTATAGATTGTGAAATGATCACTGCAATAAGTCTAGTAACGTTCATCCCACACATAGTTACAATTTTTTTTCTTATGATGAAAACTGTTAAGATTTACTCTCTTAGCAACTTTCAAATATAAAATATAGTATTATTAATTAGCATCACCATACTGTACATTACATCCCCAGGGCTTATTTTGTAACTGGAATTTTGTACCTTTTGACCACCTTCATTCATTTCTCCTACCCCTCCCCCCCCCTCTGGTAACCACCGGTCTGTTCTCTGTATCTACGAGGGTTTTATTTTTGTTTGTTTTTGTTTTAAAAGATTCCACATATAAGTGAGATCAGAGGGTATTTGTCTTTCTCTGTCTGACTTATTTTATTTAGCATAGTGCCTTCAGGGTCTATCCATGTTGTCAGGAATAGCAAGATTTCCTTCTTTCTTAAGGCTGAATAACATTCCATTGCATATATATACCACAACATCTTTATCCATTCATCTATTGATGGACACTCAGGTTGCTTCTATGCCTTGGCTATTGTAAATAATGTTGCATTGAACATGGGGTGCATATATCTTAAGTTAGTGTTTTCGTTTCCTTCAGATAAATGCTCAGAAGTGGAATTGCTGGATCATATGGTAGTTTTTTTTTTTCATTTTTGAGGAATCTTCATACCGTTTTCTATAGTGGCTGCACCAATTTACATTTCCACCAGCAGTTCACCAGGGTTTCCTTTTCTCCACATCCTTGCCAACACTTATTTATCTTTTTGATGATAGCCATTCTAACAGTTGTGGGGTCATATCTCATTGTGGTTTTGATTTGCATTTCCTTGATGATTAAGGATGCTGGGCACATTTTCATGTACCTGCTGGCCATCTGCATGTCTCCTTTGGAAAAATGTCTGTTCAGATTCTCTACCCATTTTTAAATTGGATTGTTTTTCTTTTTGCTGTTGAGTTGTATGAGTTCTTTATATATTTTAGATATTAACCCCTTATCACATATATGATTTGCAAATATTTTCTCCCATTCAGTAGGTTGCCTTTTCATTTTGTTGATGGTTTCCTTTGCTGTGCAGAAGCTTTTTCATTTGATGTAGTCCCACTTGTATATTTTTGCTTTTGCTGCCTTTGCTTTTGGTGTCAAATCCAAAAACAGCATCGCCAAGACCAGTGTCAAGGGCTTACTGCCTATGTATTCTTCCAGGAGTTTTATGGTTTCAGGTCTTATGTTCAAGATTTGAGTTAATTTTTTTTTATATGGTATTGGCCTCCATTCTTGTTTGGTTGACCTAAACCTTAACTGTGAGAGCATCAGTGATCTGACCAGGCAGAGGAATTTCTTAAGAATTTTAAGTTGTGGTGATCATATAATTTCTTGTCTAAACTGGGAGAGTGAAAGAGGGTGGACAGCAGGTATTAGCTAGGGACAGCAGGTATTAGCTAGGGCTGTCCCAAGCAAACCAAAATACACGGTCACCCTAGAGTTAGCATATAATTCTCCTTGGTTCTCTAACATTTCTGTGTGTCTTGTGAGTATAGCCACCGCCAACCTTTTGTTTAGGACTGTTTTTTCAAGAATGGTGCTATGGCAAACAGCCTTGGAAGAGAGAGTATCTCTCTGAAGTAGAAGGAAAAGATTGGGGTTTTCTAAGCTCAAGGTTCCTTTCTTTTAACACAACCCACGGTGTGTACAGGTGTCTCCTAGCCCTTGTTGTGTCCCCCTGTGGGAATTGGGGCTTGGAGAACTGGCACAAGAAAATGATGCTCCGGCTACTGCTATTCTGTGGTAATAAACTGACTTTTGTCTCTGATCCAAGAGTTTTGTGTCTTCTGCTAGCAACCATGAGCTGTGGCAGGCTGAATTGTTAGTGTGCAAATTGGGTGAAATGTCAGACCCTTCACATTTCTTGCTATTCAGTACAACTGTAAATCACTATACAAATGTAAGGTTTTTACTACTGCTACTACTACTATTGTTATTATTAATTCAGCTGAAATTTCATTCTGTGCATTTAAGAATTTCTCTTCAAAGAAAAAAAGCAAAAAGCAAAAGCAAAGATAGGCATTATTGGATCTGGCCTTATTTATGTTAAGATAGACTCAATCTTCTTTCAGTCAGTCAGATTACATATGTAACTATTACAATTAATAATTAAATTATTAAAAATAAATGATAACTATCTCACTGAATAATTAAACTGCTTAGTTCTATTATAAATTGATTTCTTAAAACTGTATACCACATTTTGATCTCAAAGTGTATGTGGATAGAAGTTTTTCTTCTAGAATAATGATCCATCTTTCAAGGAGTATATAACTTTTTTTGGTGTGATGATGAAGTTGGATTTATGATTTTTTTAATAACAGCTTTATTGAGATATCATTACATACCATGCAATTTACCCATTTAAAATGGTTCAGTGGTTTTTAGTCTAAGAAGCATGTAACTTGAAGCATGTAATAAAACGTGCCAAATTCCAAATTTCTCTTTCGTGTACCCTAACGTAGCCCAAGTGCATTTTTATTCCTTCTTGAACTTTCCTTAACCTTTCTAAGTATTCCAGGGGTGAGGCACCCTTACAAGCCATAGAATTTTAAGGTGGCAGATAATTGCAAAGAGATATACAATGCACACTAATGATAAAATTTAGCACTTAGGCAGTGCTTTAAGAACATTAAACAATTAATTTGCACAGCACCCCCTGTGAAGCAGTAAGTAGCATTGTCTCCATTTTCACAGTGAGAAAATGTACAGACAGAAGCTAGTTGACTTTATTGCGACATTAAAGTAGTGAGATCTTAATACAAATTAAAACTCTTCTGTATTCAAACTTCTGAAACAGGCTCCATTTATAATAGAAGTTTATTTGGTGGTCCTTGGAAAAGGTATATGTCTTGTATATGTTCATATTACTTATTTATTTTGCAAAGCATATTGTTGAAATTCCTTCGTCCAAAAAATAGGAGTCCTTTAATTCACCAAATGTTTTGAATTAAATGATCTTTCATAGCAATCACAAGATTATTGTCCTCAGAAGTGGAACTGTGTGACAAACTATTTCAGTTATAATAAAATGAGACAGGGGTCAAATATTAGTTTGTATTAGTTTAAGGATCAGTAGCTGATGTTACTATTTTACTCTTATAACAAAATCTCACATACTGAAGTACTGGAACTTTCCATATCAAAATGACACACAGCTCATTTATTATCAGTTTAATTTCTAAATAAATACTTTACATAAATTATCTGGTTTAGAATGGTGATGAATTGTGTTAAACTATTTCTCTCTCTCTCTCTGCTTGTTTGATTCTTCTTGCATCCATGGGAGAGATGGCTTGTTGTAACAAGTTATGAAACTGTGACTAGAACAAGGCCAAAAGACCTTTTTGGGGATTGAGCCCTTGACCTCAGCTCTTTACACATATAGACTGAGCTAATTAACCGCAGTGCCTATTGCAGTATGATACAACTTGGCAGTTGCTCTTCAGTAAGTTAATTACATTATTGTGTCACTAGTTTAACAAATATTTATTGAGTGCCTACTATGTGCAGATGGTGTGCTAGATACTGGATATAAGAGGTAAAAGAGACATACTTGTTGTCCTTGAAAGAAATAGATGACTATAGCTAGCAAATACTTTCTAAATCCCCTAGTTGTGAATCAAAATATACAATTTCATATGTTAACCATATTTTTGTTTAAAAAGGTTTCAGTGCATATCCATAGACAAAATAGCCAAACTATTCTTTAGGAATGAGCTACTTTGTCAGCTTTTCACCATTTCTCCTCTTGGTGAACCGTAACATGTGTGTGCCAAAGAAATGGTGCATTTTGACAGAACAGGAGCTGGTTTAGCTTCAGTGCGTTTTGTTTCCTCTTAAAATAGCATCACTAGCAGCTCTTATCCTTGACCTGATTTGGGCACTTGATAAGGCATTTGGGTCAGTTAGATGTGAGTGGACAAATTCAATGAAAAAGTAAGTTAATCCAATTAACTTGTGAAGGAGCAAAGGCATCGTCAAATAAAGTAGTTTTCTTATTCAAGTGCTCTAAAAGGAAGATTTAGGTTAGGAATAAATTCAAGGCTTAGATTTCTTTTTTCTTAGGTAAAAACCATTCTCGAAATAAATCGGTATAGATATTGCTTGAAAGCGAATGGGAATTTCAACCTTCAGTAAGAGATATGCTTTAAAAAGGACATGAAAAGTACCCCAAAATGAGAAGCAAATATTTCGAATTTTATATTTAAGGTAACATAAAATCACATACATTCAAAATGTGAATTTATGGAATGACATTTCTGACCAAAGAAAGTAGGCACTTTCTTTTTTTCCTCTTCTTCTTCTCCTTTAAAAGACTGTTTTCCCCAGTATGGAAACATTTAGTAGGCTGCATTACATTTGAAAAACTTGTTAACCTTGGCATTTGGTGGTGACCTAGAAAAGCACTTGAACTTAACAAACACATGGGCAAAGATGGTTCTTTCAAACAGAACAACTTTATTTCAGAAAGATAAGGTTCAGAAGTGGAAGTAAAAGGTAGCTTTGTATTCTGAAATACTCTAAAGATAACATTAGCATTTATGACTCACCTTCAGAGCTAGAAGACAGGTCCACACACTGCTTGACAACATATCTGAGTGACAAAAAGGAGAGGAGTGACTTCTTATTCACTGGTTAAACTTATCCAGGTTATTTTTGAGTGCAGGCCGGAGAAATCTGATTAAAATTTTGTCTTGGTTGTTTAAGAAGCTGCTTGAAATACAACATAGCCTTATTTAATTAGTTTATTTTTATTTAAGAAAATGACCAATCCCAGAGCCTATATACAATAAGGAAGTAATGTGATCTAAGGACATAATATGAACAGCTTCCATTTATGTAGCTTTTAAACTACTGTTCAAAGTTTCTTTTTCTTTTTAAAGTGATATGTACTTATTGTACAATGTTTGGAAAATACAAAATAATATAGAGGAGGAAAAAATACTCATTATTGTCCTACTCCCAAATAACCATTATTAGTATTTTGGTGTATTTCCTTCTTATCAATTTTTTGGTGAATACATATTTCTTTTTTACATACTTAAATCAGATGTACAATTTAGTACCCATTTTTTTACTTTTAATACTACATATTATTTAATACTACATCTTAAACATTTCTCATGTTGTTTGTTATTACATCATCTTTTGAAATAATTTTTATGATTTAAAAATTGTGTATAATGTTTTATTGAGTCAAATGTAATTTACTTAGCCATTCTCCTTTGTTGGAAGTTTAAATTATTTCATATTTTTATTATTATAAATAATATTTGAACAGTGTTTTTAAAATTATTCCATGTAGGGAATTCCCTGGTGGTCCAGTGGTTAGGACTCCATGCTTTTACTGCCAAGGGTGAGGGAGGGTGCAATCCCTGGTCGGGGAACTAAGAGCCTGCAAACTGCACAAGGTGGCCAAAAAAAAAAAAAAAATTATTCCATGTTTACATTTTTTTCCTTAGGGTTGATAACTAGAAGTATGATTAGTGGTTAAGAAAAAATGAAAAAATGTAAGACGATGAATATCATCAAATTGTTTTCCAAAAACGTGTAGTGCTCAGATTCCTTCCAGCCAGGGCCATGGGAAAACACCCTGGGATGGTGGTTATGGGTGGGGAGGTGGGAGAGGGGAGCGCCTGAGTAGGCTCTGCAAGGCTGGCAGGGATTTTCACGAGGCATGGTGTGGAGACAGACGGGGAGGTGGAGGGGGGGAGGTAGGGTATTCCAGATAGAGCAAGCAAGTGGATGTGAGGAGACCACAAGAGGTGATATGTGAAGAACAAATCTTAGCTGAGTAAACAATGGTTGGTTTTTTTTTTTTTGCGGTACCCGGGCCTCTCACTATTGTGGCCTCTCCGGTTGCAGAGCACAGGCTCCGGACGCGCAGGCTCAGCGGCCATGGCTCACGGCCCCAGCCGCTCCGCGGCCTGTGGGATCCTCCCGGACCGGGGCACGAACCCGCGTCCCCTGCATCGGCAGGCGGACTCCCAACCACTGCGACACCAGGGAAGCCCCATAAACAACGGTTTTTGTGTTTAAAAAGAATACTTATCTTCTACAAACAAACGTATGGGCACCAGGAGGGGAAAGGGAGGTGGGATGAAGTGGGAGATTGGGATTGATATACATATATATCAATATATATCTGTATATATATCTATATGTATAAAATAGATAATTAATGAGAACCTGTTGTATAGCACAGGGAACGCTACTCAGTGCTCTGTAGTGACCTAATTGGGAAGGAAATCCAAAAAAGGGGATATATGCATACATATAGCTGATTCACTTCGCTATACAGCAGAAACACAACATTGTAAAACAACTATACCCTAATTAAAAAATAAAACAAAACAAAATAAAAAAAACCTTATCCTCTTCCCAGGCTCTATTAGAAAGATTTTGCTAAAAATTATTGTTTATTCTATCTTGTTGTTGGCTTTTAGTAAAGCACAAAACATTAGTTTTAATGGTACTTTTCTTTAAAAATAAACATCCTAGGATTGTCTTCTTCATGTTTATTAATTAACCCCTAAGCATGGTGCTAAAATACTGGGCTCATTTGGGGTACTGGATGACCAAACTCACATGTTTTGAACCACTTGAAGACTTTTCTTGAGAGAGCTGAAAGGCAATCAGTAGCACTGTGTGTGCTCACAACAGCTCACGGCCTAACAAGCGCTGTCAAGCAGCAGTGCACTTCAGCTGTTCGTTTTGCTGAAGGCAGATAATTTATGCTACATCCCACAGCACAGATCAAGTACATAAAACTAGAGAGGAATGTTAATGGAAAATGTTACAAATTCTTACAGTGACAGAGTTTTTAATATTTAACTGATTTAATCAGGTTGCAATATCAGATCATGGGAAAATTTGAGTGAAATGTAGATAACGATAAATGAAAGAACTTTGTAAGAGTCAACGAATACAATACATTTGATTTAAAACAGATGGCAGTGTCTGGCACGTAGTAGGCATTCAGAAATGTTTATCGACTGAATAAATGAATGGTGTATTTATGTTTTCAGATGTGCTTAATATACATTTAAAAATTTTGCTGCTACTGTATTTTACTGAACTGGCAAACTTTAAAAATATGCAGAATAAATTTTTGTAAGGCTGATAAACCTTTAATCGAATGTGTTTTGTTTTATTTTTGCTAGAATTTTTTTTCATTTATTTATTTATTTTTGGCCACACCAAGCAGCTTGAGGGATCTTAGTTCCCCCACCAGGGACTGAACCTGCACCCTTGGCAGTGAGAGCGCAGAGTCCTAACCACTGGACCTCCAGGGAATTCCCTATTTTTGCTAGAATTTTTGAGACACTTGCCTTATTGCTTTTAGGACTATGACTTAATTATAAAGTAACAATACATAAATATGAGCAGGATATTAATCATAGCTCTCAGAGAAAATTCAAAATTTTCAATTATCACAGATAAATTTTCTGCTTAGTTTACTTAAAGCATACTAATGAGAGCCAGACCATATGGTGAACCAATCTGAAAGTATTCTGATACCCTGGGTAAATTACTTTTTCCTAGGAAAGATTTCTAGACAAATTGTCTTACAAGAGAAAGTTACTTCGATAAGAGTAAGAAATGATTCCCAATAGACAGTATATTTTGCTTTCTCTACTCAGAGAGGTGGGCTTTCAATTTAATTAACAACCTTCTGATTCTTCTTTTGCAGTGAAGGAAGCAGTAATACCTGTTAATTATTAAGCACTTTTCATGTGCCAGGGACGGTACTGAGGAATGTAATAAGACACGCGTTGTCCATTTTGTCATCACTCCAACATTATGAGGTAGATATTATTTTATTTTATTTATTATCATCCACAAATGTGAAGCAGAGGCGTAAAGCCTATGTGACTTGTCCAAGGTGGAGAGGTAGAGTTGAATTCCAAACCTAGCTCTGATTCTAGGTATGTAGTCACTGCGATTTGCTGCCTTTCTATGCAGATGTTCAACTTATCTTAGATAGCTACAAAACAGGAACATTTGAAACTTTTCTCAGTCACCAGTGAGTATGCAAGGTCTGTTCTTATGTTTGATGCTACAGGAAAGTTTTCACTTTCTTTCACTCTGACTTCCTGTTCTCTAAGCCTTAGGAACCAAGGTTAGCTAGTAAACTTGTCTTTTGAAACAATACTGTAATAACGAATATTTATTGGCTACTTACTATGTGTGGCATTTTCTAATTGCTTTATAAACATCTTATTTAATCATTGCAGCATCCTGAGGAAGGTACTATTTTATTAGCTCCCATTTTATAGGTCAGGAAACTGAAACTTAGCAAAATTAAGCAACTTTGCTGCAAAAGTTAAGCAACTCAAAATCACATAGGTTAAGAACATAAGCAGAGGAACTGGGATCTGCACCCAAGAGGTTTGACTGACAATCGGCTTACTTAACTGCCTCGCTCTACTGCCTTCCTAAATCACAAGCGGTGGGCCTGTCTCCTAGCAGGTTCAGACACCACTTCTCCTACCCTGTGAGGCATGCCTCCTGCCTACATTCCCAGTCCAAGTTAGAAGCCTGCAAGAGTCAGACTCCCATAGAACATCGCTCTGAGCTCTATCAGGCCTCCACATGTTGGGATGTTCTATATAGATCTTTTGTTTTCTCATGGCTAGAACATTGACAGCCTTCACAATTCCCCTGAGGGAGGACAAACTTTTTTCTGTCATGTGAGCCTCTCTCTGATTACAGATGGAGGGTGTGGATTAAATCTGTCCTGGGGTAGCTTCTCTCTCACTTATCAGCTGAAATGCCCCAAGCACTTGCCTGCCTCTTTCCTTCTCCCACCGTTTCCCACAGGTTTTTTTTAAAGGTAAAACATAGATCTTTCTGTTTCATGTCGCACCAGCTGCCTGGTTTGCCCCCCTTTACCTCCTACCACCAATTGGAGCAAATGGAAAGGAATACATTTGCTAGAATGGGACTGACCCATGCAGCCTACCCCTGTTGGCTCAGTGGGTACTCTCCGCAGGGGAGACAGTGTGAGTTTTTGTAATCTTGCTACTCTCCCTGGGAGGTCTTTTAAGGGCTGGGGACCTAGGGATGTTTTTCTATCAGACCTTCTTTTTTTTTTTTTCACCTAGGTTTGATCTTGCATTCACTGCTAAATCAAATAACAGTAACTAATATCTGCTATAGAACTTTACAGTTTACAAACCTATATTTAGTTTCTCATTTAACCCTTACAGTTTAGCCTTACACTTAACCCTTATAGTCACCTGGTGGTGTTATGCACACATTTGGGGATGAGAAAACTGGCTTAGAGAGGTTAAGTTGTTTGCCAGATATCACAAAGCCCAAGATCTTTTGCCAGGGAATCCCCTGTCCTTTCTACTGTATGATGCTATGGTAGCTTTTAAGTAGTATGATCATCTTGAGAGATGCTTTATGCCATGGAAACTCTTTGAAGTGGAGAGCATTTTGGAATGTGGAGGTCAGCACAGTGCCCAGGCTCTAGCAGGTGTTCAATAAATTGTTGAACTGAGCTAGTCAGACATCCTCACTAACTTGTAATGTGTACTTTAGCCTCAGGCAAGCCTTTTAACCTCCTTTGCTCTTTATTCTTTTTCTGCCCTGATGGTCTCAGAGGGTTGTTGTGAGGATCAAATGAGATGACATATAGTTTTACAGACTGATACAGAAATGTAAGGAATTAACTTTATGCCACTGTTTTAAATCTGAATTTTCCTGGCAAGCACTGTACTTTCTGTTTCCTTTATGAATATCTTTCTTTGGGATGATCTTGTCTCAGTAACTCTATGGGAGTATTTTAGTGACTGATTGCATCCTTTTATTAAAAAGAAAAGAGGAAGGCAAGCAGAGGGAAAAAAAGAACAAGGGTTAATGTAAAAGATAAGTATTAGGCCAGGGAGGCAGCACTTTTAAAGAAAGATAAACAGCAAAACAGTTGAAGAGGAGGTAAAAAAGCAAACATTTACACAGTTCTTACTGTGAGCCAGGCATTGTCCTATGTGCTTTTTGTGTATTAATTAATTCTCACAGTTACCTTATGAGGTGGGTACTATTGTTATCACAATTGTCCAGTTGAGGAAACAAGGCACCATGCAGTTAAATAATGTGCTCAGGTCATACAGCACTAAGTGGTAGAGTTGGCACTGAGGCTAGTCAGCTTTACTCCAGGGCTTATGCCTTCGCATTTCACTGGCTGCCTTTGGAATCAGAGGTGTGAAAGAGGCAGCGCATGGGTTGTCTTTTAGAAAACTGAGGAAAATGCTTGAGGAGAGAGCATTCGATCCTACTATAATGTAATTCCTCTTCAAAATGCTTTTTGCTCACTTTTAAAACACAGATGCAAATCACTAAAGCCATAGGATTAGTAGATAGTTTTGGAGGTCTTTTAGCTTGTCCTTCAACCAGAACGAGCCCTAGCTTCTTTCACTGATGCTTTTCTAAATTCTATTTTTCTATTTCCTGATAATTTATTATCTTCACCAAACTATTGTTCTAATAGCCTAAGAATGAGGCTTTCTTAGTATTTTCTTTCTTTCAGTCTCCTTACACTGAATAAAGCTACTATTTCTTTTTAATTTAAAGTTTTGAATAGGCAATATAGTCATATAGTTCAAAAATAGAGATAGGAAAGTATATCATGAAAATTGTTCTTCCCACTTTCCTTTCATCATGCCTGGTTCCCACACATCCCCAGCCCTAGTAACCAATGTTTTGTTTTTAATGTATCTTTTCAGAGTTTCTTTATGAATATAAAAGCAATTATGAATGTTTTTTCTTTTTTAATGCAAAAGTGCCACTATTCTGTGTCTTCCTTTTTAAATTTAATATATCCTGGAAATAGCTCCATATTAGTACTTTGAGAACATCCTCATTTTCTTTCTTTTTTTTTTTCACAACTCATAGTACTTCATTTTATGGAGGGCCATAATTTATTTAACCAGTCACTATTGATAGATATTTGAGTTGTTTCAGTCTTTTCAAAGCTGCCTTTTAAAATGCCTTAGTGAGGGGGCATGGGGGGCAAATGTAAAAACGAGGACAAGAGTAAAATCTAGAAAATCTCCAGATAAAAAATTGTGACCTAGGAGGCCGGAATAAAAAAGTTCTGGCTCTGCACTGTGATGGAGCACATCTGGAGTGCCAGAGGCTTGCATATTGACTACACCTGTCCTAGATAGAGAATGAAGGAAAACAATTTATTCTTGTAAACCTTCAATACATCTGAGCTTGGTTTGCTGCAAAGTCTCAGGGTGAGGACAGATTGACAGCTGGTGTATGAGCTGCCCAAAGGTAAACTCCTGTAATAAAGAAATTGATAGCATGATAGATAGAGGTGAGATAAGGACTGTTACCCACAGGTAAAGTTCTTTCAACAGGCTGCTACCAATTCTCATATATAACTTGCAATAGAAAAAAAAAATAGTTTAACAGCTCTATTCTTAAACCTTTAAGTAAGCTCTGACATCTTATCAAAGAGCAAGAGGGAAGATTTATCTTTGTACCTTGGACACATGTCAAATAAAAAACCTCATTAAGGGGTAAAGTATTTAAAATAGAAATGACATATCTTAAACATATTATATTTAGGAGTTTATTAAATGCTTATTTTGATGACAAGATCAAGAAGCAATTTAATCTTAGACTTTCTAATGTTAATAATCATATATGTGGGATTTTATGTCTTAGCTTTGATATGGAACCATGGTTAACCTTTGTTAATAAATAAAGAATAGCTTGTAAGCTGATATCACCAATTATCACTGTGCTTAAAAAATGGAATATACCTGAAAATGCAAATGTATAATTTATATCAGTGCTACACAAATACAGTTTTATGGATTGATAATGAAATGGAAGATAACAACAATTAGCTCATTATTGTTGCAAAAAATTTCCAGATTTGCATGTTTAAGGAAGAAAACGTAATATTACTAATGTTGATGTTCGGATGTAAACTCAAAAGGTTATTTTTCTTTCTTTTCTTGGTAAATTTTACTTTATTTTGGGGGTTTATTCTCTTTTGTTTTTAAAGAGCCAGATGAAAGGAGAGAAATGTCAAGGACATATTGGCTTCAGGTTTATAAATATTGGTCCTGAGTTAGGATGATAATAGGCAGATATAAAAAAGGAGGCTAAGGTGGAGTTCCCTGGTGGTCTAGTGGTTAGGATTCAGTGCTTTCACTGCTGCGGCCTGGGTTCAGTCCCTGGTCAGGGAACTGAGATCCCATGCAATCAGATTTCTCTAACCTTGATTTTCGATAGAAGCCTCTTCAAAAGGTTCATTCTATGGATATAATTATTAGAAATAGCAAGGTTCTTTAACATTTGGAGTTAATGAAATTGTAAGGAGTTTATTGGGGCTTATTTTGTATTCTTTGTTACTTTGGGAAAGTTTTCTGAAGTTAACTGAGAAAAACATTTAAAAATTCTAAGTAACTGTGAAATCTAAGTAAGTCTGGAACAAAAGCAAATTGACTAACTTGTTTTCTCCTCTGTGAAGATTGATAATGTTCAAAAATATTATTTACCAAAGCAACTTCTTTTCTTTAAAAATTTGACTAATAACTCTGGGAAATTTTTTAAAGTTCAAATAAGTTTAATAATTTTATAGCTTTTGAAAAACATTTTTTGACTATTTGAGGGTGACAGTTTCAGAAACATAACTGAATATCTTGTTTATTCTTGAACGTAAAGATTTTGAATCCATGATGAAATAAATAAATCAAGTTATGTCTTCCTAAGCAGTCCACTTGGACACTGACTTATTACCCTTTCACAGGCTAGCAGTCCAGTTTTTCTGAAAGTGTGAACCAGTTACATTAGGCTCACTTTGGATCTTTAGTTATGATTATTGTTATGTCATATTAAAAAATAAAGTCATTTTCTTTTAGAGACACAAATTAAAGTATTAATCGATAAAATGTTAAGATATATGGGATTATCTTCAAAATAAATTAGTGATGAAGGGTAAGTGGGTGGGATATAGATAAAACAAGTGTGATCTGTGTTGATTATTTATTGAAGTTGGGTAATGAGTATATGAGTAATCTTTTACTATTCTCTAAATTTGTATAGTTTGAAATTTCCATTGTAAACAATTAAAACAAGAATCTCTTGTGGTCTTGTTAAAAATTCAGATTCCTAGGTCCCACCCTAGATCTTCTGAGTCAGTATCTCAAGGGTGAGACATAGAAAATGGCATTTATGTAGTCCACTTGAGCTCACTGAAGTCTGAGGACTGCTGGTAAAAGGTTACTTTGTGCACCTGATTCAGTGTATTCATGTCATCCATGCATGCATTTCATGTTTTCCACACATTAGCCTATTTCAATTCACAGAAAGCAATAGCAAATTAAAGTATTTATTGTATTTGGATAAGTCAAACTTTAAAATTCAGTTTCAAAGGATTCATAAAGTGAAACAAAATAAAACAAAAACCACGTCTGCTTCTAACTGAAATATTCAGGCAAATAGATTAGCTTTCTTTTCACTTTCAGCTGAGAATGGATTATTTTTGTGAATGTCTTTTTTTCAGCTGAAGTATAGTTGATGTATAATATTATATAAATTACTGGTGTACAACATAGTGATTCACAATTTTTTAAAGTTTTACTCCATTTATAATTATTATAAAATACTTGCTATATTCCCTTTGTTGTACAATATACACTTGTAGCTTATTTTATACATAATAGTTCGTACCTCTTAATCCTCTATCCCTCTATTGCCCCTTTCCCCTTCCCTCTTCCCACTGGTAACAACTAGTTTATTCTCTAAATCTGTGAGTCTGCTTCTTTTTTGTTATATTCACTAGTTAGTTGTATTTTTAAGATTCCACATATAAGTGATATCATACAGTGTTTGTCTTTCTCTGTCTGACTCATTTCACTTAACATAATGCCCTCCAAGTCCATCCATGTTGCTGCAAATGGCAAAATTTCATTCTTTTTTTTTATGGCTGAGTAGTATTCCATTGTATGTATGTACCACATCTTCTTTATCCATTCATCTGTTGATGGGCATTTAGGTTGTTTCCATGTCTTGGCTATTGTAAACTTCACTAGTGCTGCTATGAACATTGGTGTGTGTGTAGCTTTTTGAATTAGAGTTTTCATCTTTTCCAGATATATGCCCAGGAGTGGAATTGCTGAATCATATGGTAACTCTATTTTTAGTTTTTTAAGGAACTGAATAGTATTCCATTGTATATATGTACCACATTTTCTTTATCCATTTATCTGTTGATGGACATTTATGTTGCTTCTGTATCTTGGCAATTGTAAATAATGCTGCTATGAACATTGGGGTGCATGTATCTTTTCGAATTACCCAGGAGTGGAGTTGCTGGGTCATATGGTAATTTTATTTTTAGTTTTTTGAGAAATGTCCACACTGTTTTCCATTGTGGCTGCACCAATTTACATTCCCACCAACAGTGTAGGAGGGTTCCCTTTTCTCCACGTCCTAGCCAACATTTGTTGTCTGTGTTCCTTTTGACGATAGCCATTCTGACAGGTGTGAGGTGATAACTCATTGTGGTTTTGATTTGCATTTCCCTGATGATTAGCGATGTTGAGCATCTTTTCATGTGCCTGTTGGCCATCTGCATGTCTGAATAGACATTTTTCCAAAGAGGATGTGCTTAGCTTTTTAAATACATGTTTATTAATTTACCGAAATTAAATTATATCTCTTAACTCAAATTTTTTTCCAATAGTTTTTGTGAAAATTTCCAAACATACAAAAGACTCAAAAGAATTGTATAGTGTACTCATATATCTACGACTTAGATTCTACAATTAAAACAACATGTTCTAAATGTCTTAGTGCAGTTTTATGCTTTAATAATTTCAGAAGCATAAACGCTATAAACATAAAAATATCACTTTAAACATTTATTTGATTTTACATTTATTTAATCTTGTGAATTTTAATTTTTTTGTTTTGCATCTTCAGAGGGATTAAAAGAAAGAAATAAGATTAAAAGTTTATTAGTCAAAATTTATGAAACTAAATACCTCTAAAAATTGGAATAATTAAACTTCCAAATAATAACAATTTGTAGCATTAGATTATTTTTTTAAAATAAATGTATTTATTTTGTTTATTTATTTTTGGCTGCGTTGGGTCTTTGTTGCTGCACGCGGGCTTCTCATTGTGGTGGCTTCTCTTGTTGCGGAGCACGGGTTCTAGGCGCGCGGGCTTCAGTAGTTGTGGCACGCGGGCTCTAGAGCGCAGGTTCAGTAGTTGTGGCGCACGGGCTTTGTCGCTCTGTGGCGTGTGGGATCTTCCCGGACCAGGGCTCGAACCCGTGTCCCCTGCATTGGCAGGCGGGTTCTTCACCACTGTGCCACCAGGGAAGCCCTGTAGCATTAGATTATTAAAATTACAATTAGGGCACCACCTACAGAGTGAAAAGGCAACACGCAGAATGGGAGAACATATTTGCAAATCATATATCTGACCAGAATATGTGAAAAACGTCTACAACACAGGAACAGCAACCACAAAACCAGCCTGATTGAAAAGTGGACAAAGGATCTGAACAGATATTTCTCTGAAGATATATAAATGGCCACTAAGCACATGAAGAGACGCTCGAGACATCACTAATCATTGGTGAAATGCGAATCAAAACCACAGTGAGATACCACTTCACACCTATTAGAATGATTGTTACTTTAAAAAAAGGAAAAAAGCCCCATGGCGAGTGTCGATGAGGTTGTGGAGAGGTTGAAACCCTCGTGCACTGCTGGGGGAAATGTAATATGGTGCAGCCACTATGGAAAACAGTATGGTGTTTCCAATAACAATTAAACATAGAATTACCATATGATCCAGCAATTCCACTTCTGGGTGTATACCCAAAAGTGAAAACAGGGACTTAAACAGCTATTTGTAGACCCATGTTCATAGCAGTTATTCATAGTAGCCAAAAGCAACCCAGGGATCCATTGACAGATGAATGGTAAACAAAGTGTGGTGTATGTATACAGTTGAATACTATTCAGCCTTAAAAACGGAGGGCATTCTTACGTATGCTACACAACATGGATGATCTTTGAAGAGATTATGCAAACAGAAATAAGCCAGTTACATCACAAAAAGGCAAACACTATATGATTCCACTGATGTGAGGTACCTAGAGTCGTCAATTCATAGAGACGGAAAGTGGAATGGTGGTTGCCCGGGGGGTGGGGGCTGGAGGAGAGGGAGGACCGAAGAGTTGAAGAGTTACTGTTTAATGGATACAGAATTTCAATTTGGGAAGATGGAAAGAGTTCTAGAGATGAATGGTGGTGCTGGCTTCACAGCAGTGTGAATGCCACTGAACCTGTATACTTAAAAATGGTTAAAATGATAACTTTTTTTTTTTTTTTTTGTGGTATGCGGGCCTCCCTCTGCTGTGGCCTCTCCCGCTGCGGAGCACAGGCTCCGGACGCGCAGGCCCAGCGGC
>NC_041218.1:50378245-50390477 GCF_002837175.3 Physeter macrocephalus
ACCCGGTTCCCCTGCATCGGCAGGCGGACGCGCAACCACTGCGCCACCAGGGAAGCCCCTAAAATGGTAACTTTTATGTTAAGTATTTTTACCACAATAAAAGGTGCTTTTTGAGAAATGTTGAGCAAATACTCATAATTGAGTAAAGCAAATTTTTGTGTTAAAACACTAATATTGAAAGAAGGGGAAAAAGTCAATTTTAAGAGCAAATTAAAAGGGAAAAATATACTGCTTCCTCTTAAGGAGGGTGTTGCAACAGAAAAGGGATCGTCAAACAACTGAGTCAGACAACAGTCAGTTTAATCTGTGACCACAGTCACAGTGAATACAGAAAGAAATTAATGGGGAAAAATTGCTGGCTCTGGTAAATTTTTTTCTGTATATTTCCATTAACTTATCTTTCTCTCTCTCCTTTTTAACTTTCTTCTTTGTCAGTTTAAATGTCTTCAGATATAAATAACTTGTCTATGGATGCAAACAGTATAGCACTTTTCCCAAAGGCAGAATTTGTCCATACGGTAATTTAGAAAAGAGACAATTTAGCTCCCTAGTGTAAATTGCCATGACTACCATGGACATGCTTCCTGGAATTAGGGACAGATAAGATTGAAATTATTATGAAATCACTACTTTTGGCCTTATTGAATTAGCTTTATCTGAAAGAGTCCAAAATTGAGTTTATTATCTAGCCTAATTGGAGAGTACTTAGCAAGAACTCCATAAAATCTCACAAAAGTCTTTATCTAGTGTGCAATAAGTGCTACAGTGATGATGAGCTGAAAGGAAAACTAATTTGGGTATTATAAATATTTGGATTTATAATGCTTAAGCTTTCTAAAAATTGAAGATCTAGAAGACTAGAATGCAAATCATGTATGTAGTCAACGCTGACTCCACCACAGAAAGCACTGCTTTAGAGATCACTGTCATGTTTCCTTCAGCTTCAAAACAAAGTGATAGAATTCGTGATATGCTGTCTTCCTGCCAGAGGCAGCAACAAGAATTACAGATATTCTATACTATTTGGACCTCCAAAAAGAAAGAAGAGAAAATACCAGAAGATTAATGGTTGACTTGGGCTTAAGATTTGAATACTGCCCTTTCCTGAGCCTTTTTTTTTTTTTTTTAACAAACATCCAACAACCCAGCTCAAAAAAAATCAACCTTTCTGGACAAGGGAATGAAGAAAGGGAATTGGGTGAGAATTGTTTTAAAAAGGAGGTGGGAGGAGGGGAAATATGTTTTCTTGCCTATGAAAATCCATAGGTAACAAATTCACATTGTACAAAGTTTTATTTCAAAAAATGCTTTGCAATTAGCTCCTAATGTATATCTGTAAACTCAGATGTATTCCTTTTGTTTTTATGTGTCTCTGATCTGCCATCTGCCTTGGACCCAGGACACACCAAATTGCTTGGGTCATCTGTCCGAGACTTCCATCTTAAATTGAGGGTTAAGCCACTTTCTTGCCTCCCAGAGGTACATTTGTGATTTTGTTCACATCTTTTTCCCTGTGAATCAAAACAAAAATTTGAACTCAAAGTCCTTTTAAGTGGTAAGGCTCTGTAAAATAAGTATGGCTGTCACGACATTTTGTATGTACTAATACACACAAAATACATCACACACACATACACATATATACACATAGATGTAATTTTAAAAAGACTCTCACTGTTTAAAAACAAAATCCGAAATAATGTGTCCCTCTAAATTTTATTTGGGATTACTAACCAGAGACCTCTTTCCTTTATGGACTACGGTCCCTGAGTGTGCTGAACCCTCTTTGGAGAGCACAGTGGAAAACTCCTCTGAGTGTCACTGCCTCTGTTATTGATGTTGATGGCAGAGCCTTCTAATTCTAACCCCTGCTGAGTCTTTAGAAACCTAGTAGATTGTTAACATGGTTAGCAGGAGTTCATGAACTCTGCTCTGTATAAATGCAAAATCCTGAGAACTTTGATATGGAATTGGAATTAAAGGATTTCTATTCATATTTCTTAAAATATTTTAATAGTTTATATTTTAAAAGGACAAATTTATAGAGCCTGTTGGGTTTTAATCTTATAGTTTCTTTCATATAAATATTGCATTTTCAAACATGAACGCTTAGAGAATTGTTATGAAGCTCATTTTTGGGCAATATGTTTATACCCCCCAAAGCCATTTAAAAACAATCAGCAAATTTTTTCTATATGCTAATGGAGCAATTTAGAAATATTTAGTTATTTACATGAAGGAAATGTACAGTAGCAATGCAGTGCAAATCAGTCATTTGGAAATGATTAGAACCTATAGTCATTAAAGGGTGTATTTATTACTCACATAAAATTAAAGAAATATCTAAAGGAACAATCATCACATTAGATTTACAGTTAAGATACACAGTTGTATTGTGGTTGTAAATCAAGTGTATTTTTCCAGAAGGCATTTGAGTACAGAAGCTAGAAATATTTCCCAGTGGCCACTTTAACTTTTCTGTGCTTGTCTAAAATGAACTCAGCTAAATAAAGAAAAAGAGAGAAAGGGAGGCACAGGTACATGGAGAGAAAGAGAGAGAGAGAGAGAGACTGGAGAAAGAAAAGCTAAAGTGAATGAGAAGCTCAGTTTTTTATTTCTTGTGCAAATTTCCTACCAAGCAGATAGCATTTACCTGTAGATTAGTTTGTTCAAGTGCTTTTAAAGTATGTACTAAAAATACAGAACACTGTGGCAAGGTTCTGTTTAGTCCTCAACTTTGTAAGCAAGGAATAAGGTCTTTTTCTATGTGGGAAAAGTAAATATACTGAATCATCAAAGGGGTGGTCATCTATCTCTCTTTCTCTCCCTTTCTTCCTGTCTCTGCTACCCTCTCTCAATCCCTCTTTTAAGCTGAAGGAAAAATTCTGAACTTATTCCAGCTATGGGCTGATACACAGGGCAAGACTATATGGGCCCAAAGAGCTCTCTCTGGGAAAGGGTAGCACTTCCTGGAGAGTCCTAGGGTTCTTTCTTTGTGTGGAAAGCTGATGCTCTTGATATCCATTAGCATTTATTGAATGTTTAGTGAACAGCTGGGGACACCAAAAGGAATAAGAGCTGATGCCTATCTTACAGGAGCTTTCAATCTTGGTCTCATTTGTCCAGGGAGACAAATATATAAACCGGTACTTGCAGTGTATCTTGAAAAGTGCCCTGATAAAGGACCAAGGATACCACAGGCAGATGTAAGTAATTTATTTGGAGTGAGGAAAAGCTTTACAGAAGAGTGACATTTGAGCTTAATCTTAAAGAATGTGGAGGCAGGGAAAAACATTTCAGACAGAGGGAACAGAACATGCAAAGGCAAAAAATCAAGGATCATATGTCTGGGGAGTGGTAAGCAGCTTGATGTGGCTGAACTGTAGGGCTTGAAATCAGAGTTGTGGGATGCAGTGGGGATGTTGAAGAAGACTGAGGCAAGGTGATGAAGACCTTGTTTGGATTTGGATTTTTATTTTGGGAGGCAGAGAGGAGGTATCAGATGTTATTAAGGTTATTAAAAGAGAAAGTATCAGATTTATGTTTTAGAAAAATCACTTTGGTACAAAGATTGTCCAGAAAAAATACCAGAAACAGAGAAGTTAGGATCCAGGTGGGAGATGAGGAGAGCTTTATCTAGGACAGGGACAGTAGGATTAGAAGAGTACAGATTGGAGAGAGCTTCAGGAATTAGAATCACTAGCACTTGGTGATAGATTGGATTTGGGAGTTGAAGTAGAAGAAACAATAAAAAATGATTTCAGAGCCGCTTTTACTTTGAGAACTCGTAGATAGGGTTGGATGGTGGGAAGAGGTTTAGGAAGAATAGAGATAACAATTTTGATTTTAGACATAATCACCAGCCAGCTGGCCATGCCAGTTTGGCTTGTTGGTTTTAGAAGAGAGAATTGGTTTAAAGATGTGTATTTGGGAGTCATCACTATTTAAAGTGTAGGAGAAGCCATAGAAATAAATAAAATTGTGCAGATAGAGCTTCTGGAGTGAGAGCTCCGAGGAGTGACTCTGGGGATGAATCAGGGAGGGCACAAGAAAAGGAGGAATAGAATAGAGATGTATCCAGAAAGCCAAGGGTTGGAGAAGTTCCAAGAAAAATGGAGCAGTCAATAGCACTGCCCACTGTAGGCAAACCACCCCTGAAGTGCTTTTCTCCAGGCTATGCATGGAAGGAGTGCTCTTTTGGAGGTTGGGAAGAGAGAGAAACTACTTCCCATTGAGTACATATTTCCTTCTCTCTCCTTTTTCCTCTCACTCCCTCTCTCCTACCCCTTTACTCTTTTCTTTTAAATTGTGGTTGCTTCCTGAAATGAATTTGGGGTTCCTTCCATTCTCCCTTCCAAAACAAAACATACCACATTACTTGCATTGCTAGTTCAAAACTAAAAAATGCTGGAATTTGAGCTATGATTCATCTCACTTTGAACGCAGAATTTATTCTTCTCTATGGATGCAGTTTAGACTTTCTTCTCTGCTCTTGAAACTTGCTTTCAATAAAGCAGTCTCCTAGAGCCCAGGTCTCACTGTTGCATAGGAGGGGTACACAGCCTGCACCAGGGCTCAGGATGGACTGAAGCCTGTTCAGTACTTTGGAGTTTCTGCCTAACTGCTTTGTCATTGTTTGAGAAGGAATCCAAGTTTATAACACCCTCTGATTAAGAGGAGCCAGGTATTCTTCTTTTCTAATTCCCAGATTCCCTAAAACTTCCTGTTATGAAAATTGCATTCATCAGATTATTCATCAGATCAACAGGAAACCCAGTCTTTTGGGATTCAGATAACTATGAAGGCCGTCATCCCTTGTGACCGCATATCCCAGGGATATTTACTTCAGGGATTGGGAAATTTTTCTATCCAAGGTCACTGACCCATAGAAAATGAATAATGAAGTAAAGGGCCCACAGCTCTAGCAGATGTGAAAAAAGTTAAGAAGAAATATATGCTAAAAGGAATGAAAGAAGGAGGAGAGGTAAGGTGCTAACACATTTTAAAGCACCCACTATGAGCCAGACACCTGCTGGGTATTTTTAGTTTATCTTATTCCAACCTCATAACAACTCCATTAAGTAAGTATCATCCTATCCATTTTACAGATGAGGAAGCTGAAGTTTAGAAATATTAGGTAAGTTACCAAAGCCACAAAACTAATTCATGACTGAGATTCATACCCTGACAGTGGGTCCAAAGCCCATATTCTCACCAGCAAAAAAAGAAGGTGGCAAAAGGACTAAAAAGAGAGAAAGACATAAAAATGGATAAGAAGGAAAGAGCAGTGTTTCTTGCCTTTTCAGCTTGTGTTCCCTGCAACTCCAATTGTAGGGCTTTCAATCTTTTCCTTCCTTCTTGTCAGCTGTCAGAAACTTCCCTTTCAGTTGCCCAAGAATTCCCACCAATTGACCTTGTGCCTTCTCTTACTGGCTCAGGCTGGAATTTACCTTTGCCAACATCTCCTCACCCCTCTTTGTGCCTGCGGACTTCAGAGGATTGCGCACATGTCTGCCAGAATTCTTCCAGGAAGAGCCTGCATCTTACCACAGGAACACACGTTCCTGCTGTTTGCACAGCTGTATTTGTTGCTCTTAAAGGTAGAGAAGGAGGCTCAAAAGACACTTGGTTTTAGAAGACTTTTCATGGTTTAGCTAGAAGAGATTAAACTAAGGGCCAGAGGTTTCCCATTGCTTTTTCTAGAGGCCAAGATTCTTTTCTTTCTGAATTCTCTCTTGTCAGTGAGGAAGCATTATAGCAACTACTGTGAAAATGTTTCCATTTATTTTTGAGAGTTGCCTGAAGGCAGTTTCTCCCTAAAGAAATTATTTTTCTCTCTTTCTAAAAAATGTTTAAGTTCTCTTTCTAAATGGAGTATTTGTGGCTTTTCTTTGACCAGAACGAGGCCATTGGATTCAGTGACTGCGTGGCCACGAATGCTGAATCCTCTTCCTCTGCCTCTCTCAACAACTCTGGGTCTGCTTTTCAGTTTAAAGCAACTGTTCATGGAAATCCTGCCATGAACGAAAATATTGTGAGTCAATAAACTTTGGGCCAAGTCCAACCCTCAGATAACAAAGTCAGTAGTGCTTGTGTAGGAAGTAATTTGCCCCATGATAGTAATAAATCTGTATTTGTATGTTATAAACATAAATGGCTAGATGTATTTCAAGGTCTTGCTTGAAATTAGTTAAAGGGATTTCCCTATGCATCCATAACTAATTTAGTGACTATTCATAGAACTATTTTTACCTAGATCCTAATTACTTGTGAGTAAGCTTTATTTAAAGACTGAAATAGGGAAGAGATATTTATTTGTAGTAAATGTAGGGCCTTGTCAATATTTCCTTGTGTTGCTTGAGCATTTATGCCTTTTGGGGCAGAAGTGGTGATATCTTACCTTAGTAACTCAAGGAATGCGCTGAGTAATTAACAGGGAAAATATTAGATTATTTAGTAAAGGGATGTTAATATTTCGGTGACTAGAAAATTGTTGCTGTCCTCATGTTACTCCAAAGGTTACTGCAAAGGTTCTTTTGAGGTAGGTAACCTGTTTATGTGCTGTCTCCAAACTAAATGGATTCCAAATCAGATTCTGTGAAGTATAAACCACATTAAAAAATTATATTTGGACCAAAAGTTCCTTCTCCTTTCCAAAGGAATTACAATTTTGATCAAATCAATGCTGAACAATATTACTTTTTCTTCCTAGCTGTGGTGTGTCTAGAAATGGTTTGTGACAGAAAGTCTTTTTATAGCTTTGCTTTCAACATGCATTTACGTTTTAATGATACATTCTCCGCCAGTAAAAATGCAATTGTAGCACACAGAAAATCAACACATTTTAAGCTTTCTAAGTATATTTAAACTGTCAACAGTGTGCTGTCTGACATACAACATTACTCTGCTTCCGCCTTTAATGGCTAGGTTGTTTTCTAAAGACAGTCTAGTGACACAAGACTCCTAAATCCTTTTGGACCATGTGAACTAAGAATGACCTGAGTGGATGGGGATGTTTTGGCCATCCGTCATTGATAGCCATATTGATCTGGATGGTGGCTGAGGGCGCTGTGTACTGAGGGTATGGCAATTTGCTGAAGTGATGATAACCATCACTGATACCTTTGTGATGGGCTTGATTTCTCATTATGTATTCCCCCTGGATGGTCTCTGAGGGCGCTGAGGGCGCTGTGTACTGAGGGTATGGCAATTTGCTGAAGTGATGATAACCATCACTGATACCTTTGTGATGGGCTTGATTTCTCATTATGTATTCCCCAGCTATGGAACCCTTGGGCAGTAAGTAACCTGGTTTTAAAAGTACACTTCTAGGTCAAAAGGGTACATCAGTCCTCATACATTATGCTCCTAGGTCACCCTTTTAGCATGTCTAAGTAAAGTACAAAAAAGAGCTTCTCTTTAAGTTTTTATTTTCAAAAATTTAAAAACATACAGGAATGTATACCTTCTACCTAGATTCATTAATTGTTAATATTTTGCCTTCTCACGTATATGTATTTACCAATTCAAATAAAGTTTCAGATATCATGAAGTATTTAGTTCAACCCTAAATAAATTCAGCAAACGTTTTCTAAAAGTACGGAAAGTTTTCTACCTATCCACAATACCATTGTTACACCTAAGAAAATTAACAATAAAATCCAAATATTATTTAATAACCTATCCATATTCTAATTTCTCCATTTGTCCTCCAAATGCCAATAGTGTTTTTTCAAACTAGGATCCATTTATGGTTAATGTGTTACATCTAATTGTTATGTCTCTTAAATCAAAAGAACTTTTTAATGTTCAAAAAGCATGGCAAAAGTAAAGAAAGAAATACTGATCTTGGATTCTACTATAGACAATTAAAGTGTTTTGTTCACACGCACTCTACCCACTAAAGTCTAAAGCAATTTAGATTCTACCTGATGAATCTCTCACCAAATTTAAATTTGGAGTAAGTCATCTTTATTACTGTTTTAGGAAAGAATTATTTTCCTTTTTGGGACAAACCTCCTTTTTAATCTGTGCATGGTGGCGAGAAGTAAAACTCTTAAAAGACTGCCTTAGATAGATTTTTTAAAATTTTATTTTTGATAAATAAAAATTGTACATATTTAAGGTATACAACATGATGTTTTGGTATATGTATACACTGTGAAATGATTACCATAATCAAACTAATTAACATATATTACTCCTATGGTTACCTTTTTTTTTGTGGTGAGAAGACTTGAGATCTACTCTCTTAGCAAATTTCAAGTATATAATACGTTACTATTAGCTATAGTCGTCATGCTGTACATCAGGTCTCCAAACTTGATTCATCTTATAACTGATATAGGTATTTATGTATTACTAAGTAGTCAGGGAAAATTGAATGGCCATATTAGTGCAAGGAATACACTATGAATATGGTGAAAAATCAAAGTCGTGAGTGACAGATCATTTCAAATGTAGTATTTAGTTCAAAAGTTGATACATAGTTCAGTGGTTTGGTTTTGCATACAGTGGCAGCTGGCTCACTTGGATTAATATAGGAAGCAAGTGATAACAAGTGTAGTAGAATTAGAATGTGTGATAATAAACACAAATGTAATGAAATATATTTTCTATGTATGCAAACAACCCTTGTTTTTCACCTGTGGTTTCATAAAGATGTTTCTTAAAGGTAGATAACAACTCTCTGCTGTTGTCTTACATATTACAAAGAGCCCAGTAGAGCACTGTGTGTTTACACAGTGGACACTCTGTAAATGTTAATTGTTGATATACAAACCTCCTTTCACCCTTTGATGGGATCTCTAGATAAAAGAAGGCAATAACGTTGACGAATTATGTAAGAGGAAAAAACACTAAAGTGCCCCAGGAAGATAATATAATTTTTCAGTGGTTACTGTAACTTACATTGGGACTTGAAAGCGTTTCCACTTATTAATGCACTTAATTCAGCATATGTTTGTTAAGAATTTTTGATGTGCCAGGAGCTGTGTAGAGGCGTTGCATTAAAAACAACCCTTTTATCACGGAAAACTTCCAATGTTAACAAAGGTAGAGAGAATAGTATAGTGGATCCCTATGTACCCCTCATTCAGCATCACTAAATTGTAACATTTGGCCAGTCTTGTTTTGGCCTACTATTTGGGAGGAGCGGTGGTGAAATATGTTAAAGCAAGTCCCAGGTATCATGACATTCATATATAATATAAATACTTCTCTATGAATTAAACTGTGAAGGCTTATGAAGACTATGAACTTTGGATTTCTAAAACATTTTGACTAGAGATAGATTAGTAACTTTAAAAGAGTCAAACCGTATAGTTAGTACTTTATCATTGACCAATATTCATTTAATAAAGATATTTGTTCCATAGCAAAGTTAAATAGTTTGGAAAAGCATTATATCTTTATCTGAAGCATGAAATGATGAAATACGAATAATAAGTATTTTCATAGAGCTCAGATTATAAAATAGTCATCAACATATATTGATTTAAATAATGTAGGTTGTGGTTTTATGAATATATGTGTGTGTGTGTGTCTATCTGAAGAGAACAGCATTAAATTTAAGATACACATACACACACACACGCAATGGGGAAACGGTTTATAAGTCTTTCAGGCACACACTGTTCTCTGTCAAGTCTAGGAAAAATAATAATGCAGAATTCCTATATAATTTGTCATTTTATGATGAACTTATGATCCAGAAAAAATCAAGAATGGTTTGATTGGAGACAATTAGGAAAAGACAAAGAAGCAAAGGCTCAAGCAAGTTTCAACTCAAGTAAGGTAACTTTTTTTTTTTTTTTTTTTTTTTTTTCTCCCTCACAATAGCTCTGTTTGTATTTGAATCCAGACCAAGTAAGGTAGCTTTTAAGGGTAAAGGTAGAAGAGGAGGGCCCTGTTTGCTCACCCTTTGCTGTGCTTCCACTGTGTCCTGGGATAGGCCATGGATGGGTTCCCTACATTGTCTTACTTGCATACAAAGCCTACATCTGAGTTTGTACTTCTCCTTGAATTCTAGTCCCTCATTTTGTAATAGAATCTTATAGTGTCAAGCAGAAAAGGACCTGAGAAAATATCTGGTCTAACTAACTCCCTTATTTTAGAGAAAGAATGCTGAGGCCCAAGTTTCAGTGACTTGCAAGCCTGCAGAATGAGGACTGTAATCCAGGTTTCCTGATTGCTAGGCTAGTGGTTTTCTACTTCACCATGTAGCCTCTCCACGTTGTTTCATATTCATAGGTAGTTCAGTCTTAAGGTAAATGAGATAACCCTCTGGGGACTCAAATATGTACAAGTTTTCCTAGAATACCACTTGAAAATGATTAGAACAAACATTTCCCCTGGCCTAATGTGAGGGGCAGAACACACCATCCTTTCAAGTAAAGATGTAGTTCGCTTGCAGTAGTGATGTCTTTGCTTTATAAATGTGCATATAATTTCACACTTTTTAGATAGCCTGACTTTAAGAATGGTTACTTACTTTACTGTAAGAATAGTTTGCACAACCTGCACTCTGCATAACACTGACTATTGCATAGACCAAGCAATTCGTAAGTGAATTTAGCTAATCAAAATGGTGGCACACGCACACACACACAGACACACACAGAGACACACACAGACACACGCACACACACAGAGTAAGCTCTATAATGGAGGTGCTAATTACCAGTAATTCTGTTTGCCTGGGAAAGTCAGGGAAGGCAGTGTCATGAACCTGACATTTGACAATTTGACATTTGAGCTGAGTCTTGACATATATGTTTTGCCAGGGATATGTGGGGAAGAGTGTTTCAGGGAGAGGAAACAGCATATGCAAAGGCATGGAGGCATATTTTGTTTAGAAAAGAGGGAAATCCTTTGACCCTAAGAATGTCAGTTGGTTTGGGGCACTCTTGGAGTTTGGGTCTGTTCTAGATTAAGTAGTGTATGGTGATCACTAAGGCTTCTCTTCCTTGCCACATCAGCCTGCCCAGCGTTCTTCCCTGCACTTTCACTTGGTTCTCTCCAAGAGCAGATGGGGGTCTTGGGCAACTATCACCAGCTTAACCCCTTGACATCCTTAAACTCAGTGTCGCTTGGATTCTGTTCAGATCCATCTTCACTGTCTAATCCCTTTGCACTCGACCTACTGCAGTGGTTTTCATGTATTATGGGTAGGGCATAGAAGTAATCTAAATATAATTTTCTTAACAATTACTCAGAATTCTCAAAAAATATACCCAATAACATTATTACAGTTTCCAGTGTTATTACCATATGGTTTAATGGTTAAGAGCATTGGAATCAGACTTTGGTTGGAAAGCTGCTATGTTACTTACTAGATTTATGACCTTGTTTGGGAAGCTTATTTAAGATCCAAGAGTGTGTTTCTTCAAATAAAGCATTCAGTTTAGTGACTGGCATATTGTAAATCCCCCTCTCCCCCCAGAAAAGTAGATTTTCAGGACTATTCTCACGGGGCCCAAGTGAGATACTGAAGGAAAAGAGAAAAGCTGCACAATACGGTATTCATCTGTACTTGGGCGGTTCTGTGAATGTTTTACGAAGATTTTTTTTTCTTATGTCTTTTCTGATTTTCAGCTCCACTGTGGGCAGTTCAAGGTTAGGGACTATTTTTTCTTCTGTTTGTTTTTCTCTCTAGCAGTTAAGTCTGACTGTACAGATGAGTAAGCCATATAAATTATGTCCTGGACTTAGCTGATGTCCTGGACTTCCCAGGGCATCCTGGATGTGACTCTGACATTTCCTCTCCCACTGGAGCCATCCTTGTACAGATTTAATTCCATGACAGCAGGTGCCTTAGAATTCAACCTTGTGCAAGTCCTGAGGCTTTGGAGTATGACATTGGGTATTTGTGTGTGCGTATGTGTGTGTGTGTGGTGTATACACATATATGCTTGTATATACACACATACATACACATACTATCACACACTTAGAATTTCCTACATATGTAGAATTAGATCAGCATTGGTGTTAGGTTAGGGAGAAAATGCTGAAATGTTTGTCTTTTGCCTAAGCCGTGGAGGCTGGGCTTTGTACCAATTAAAATGACAGTCATTTTTCTCTTCTGTAAGATATCTCGAAAGTTGCACTCTTGGGCTTCCCTGGTGGCGCAGTGGTTGAGAGTCCGCCTGCCGATGCAGGGGACACGGGTTCGTGCACCGGTCCGGGAAGATCCCACATGCCGCGGAGCGGCTGGGCCCGTGAGCCATGG
>NC_041218.1:50390537-50431123 GCF_002837175.3 Physeter macrocephalus
GGAGCCTGTGCTCCGCAACGGGAGAGGCCACAACAGTGAGAGGCCCGCGTACCGCCAAAAAAAAAAAAGTTGCACTCTTATCTTTCTTACTCTAATGTTAAATACCCAAATAAAATATTTTCTCATATAATCCCCTTTATTTCTATAGGGCTTTGAAATTTACAAATCTCTTTAATATCCATTAGCTGGCATAAGTACTAAATACATGCTGATGAATCAGCGGATGAGTTCCAATGACTACTCAAAACAGACCTATAAGGTAGGCAGAACAAGTGTTAGTATTTGAATGTCATTATTCCCATTTCATACATAAGAAAACTGAGAGCTGTTGAGTTAAACCACCTTGCTCAGAGTCATGCAACTAATAAATGGCACAGCCAGGACTCAGCTTAGGTCTTCTGATTCCCAAATCAGTGCACTTTCTACTACTATCATTAATTACAGGAAAAACATTTTTAAAAACTCCAGTACATAGGGAGAGATTATATTACTGCAATTAATTCTCCTGCTTGCACACCAGATAATTGGTGCTTCTAATTATGGCTTATTTGTATATCTCCTCTGTATGATAACCTTTAGACTATATTTAGTCTTAACTGTGAAATACTTCATGCCCCAAGAAATATTATAAGAATGGAGCACAGCTATCGATCAAATCCAGTGCCTACAAAGCAATACATTCAGTATGTATTAAATCTGTTATCCAGATAGATTAGTATCCATGCTGTCTTCTTAACTAACACCTGTCTCTCACATTTCACTGAAATTACCAGTGAAACTATGACTAATAAAATTGGTTTAGAACCAAAATTCAATAAAAGCAAAGTTAATTATGTGTTTGTAAGAGAATAAGCATACAGTTAGATCAATATGCAAATTGTGACCTTCAGTGGTCTTTTCTGTCTTCTTTTAAGCCCTTAGTCTTGCAAAGATTAATTTACTACCTAGAACTTCATTTTATGAAGCCACTAGGATTTAGATTACTAGATTTTTAATGTTTACACATCAATGACATGTATGTATTATGTGTGTCTCAGTCTCTATATCTTTGTGGGGGAGGCTTGTTCTAATAGCAGAAATAGTGCATGAGGCAAATAAATATGTTCAGCTTCATGTTAACAAAAGACCAGACCAACTTAGAAATTTAAGTTCACATCAGCATTTTCTAGGCACCATTGTTTGACACCATGGTTGGCACCGTGGCAAGTACAAAGTTACATAAGACATTTTCTGGCCTCCGAGAATTTACAGTCTAGTGGAAGAGATAGTCATGTTCACAAATAACTAAATTATAACTTAGTGTGTGTTAGTTTTTAAATAGAGACATAAATAAAAGCAATAGAATGGAAAACAGATGGAGAGATTTATTCTATACTTGGGAAAGCTTCATTGAGGGGTTGGCATTTGATCAGCTCTTATGTAGGATTTTCATTGGAGGGAGTAGGAAGGCAAGGGTGGGTGGAAGAAATAACAAGAGCAAAGGCACAGAGTTCATAATGCAAGCATAACTGGGGAACAGGGAATAGTATCCTCCATCATACTCTTCAAAGATATGAGGAAACAACATCTGGCCCAGCACCTTCATATCGTGACATTGGGTTAGTTTGCACAATGTTGATAGATGGGTTCTTGAAAGTCATTCTTATGTTAGGAACAGCTGGTAATAACTTACTTTATACAAGGAAGTGACTACAATTACAGAAATATCTCACTAAGCCCACACTAAATGTATCACCAACTTAACTTCCCCTTGGATCTCAAAATGTTTGTGGACACTCCAAGATACCTCCATTTGAGAGCAAGTGTGATGGGAAGAAAGTCGGAGTGGAAAGAGACAGTGGTTGTTACCTTACTGAAGATACGTATCTTATTTTTGCAAATTTTACAAAAACATATGACATCATAAACATATTGCTGGAAGCTTAAGCTTCATTAGTTTTATGGTAAATTAACTTGATCATGATCCTGCTGCTAACCTCCTTTCTGTAAATTAATGAAGTGCTTTTTCCAGAAGTGCTCCTTAAACACCTGCTAATAGGTTAAAGCAGATTTCCCCAGTGTTCCTGAAGATCTTTGAGCATATGGTAAGTCCCCTACATACGAACCTTCAAGTTGAGAACTTTCAAAGTCCAATCACGTAAGTCAGTTCACGTGTCTGGCGTACATTGTCACGTGTGTGCATCCTCTACAAGTGGTTGTGCTTTTGTGTATTTTACTGTGCAGTACTGTATAGAGTACAGTAGTACAGTATCTTTATTTCAAGCCCGGGATGTCTGGAAGCAAGTGTAAAAGCAGCGGTGATGTAACTGGTACTGCTAAGAAGTGCCAAGCGCTAAGAAAGGATGAAGAGAGATAAGAGGAAGAAGAAGTAACTGAAGAAGTGAAGAGATTCACAACGCAGGAAGCGGCAAGGGGATTTTCTTCATTTGAGGAGGCACTGTTAGTTTTTGAGTCACAGGACCCGAGCGTAGAATGGTACACGAAGGTTGCAGCAGCTGTTCAGGATGCAATCCAGTGCTACAAGGTCATCTATGACGAGAAAAAAAAGAGCTACTACCCAGACATCACTGGATCGTTTTTTCGAGAAGGTAGATAGAATTGAATTCCGCAAGGAAACAGAACCTGTGCCATTAATGTCAGGTGTGAGTGAAACTGCAGCTTGCCCTCCGTCTCCTGTTGCTGACGATCCTTCAGCTCTACCATCTCCCCCCTTCTTCTCCCTCCTGCAGTCAGTAACTCTTCTTGCCTGTTCACTCGATGCCAGCCCCCGTGTGCCAGCTGTTGTACTGCACTACTGTACTTTTCAAGGTACTGTACTGTAAGCTTAAAAGTGTTTCCTTTATTTTTTGTGTTGGTTTGTTTTTTATGTATTATTTGTGTGAGAAGTATTATAAACCTATTACAGTACAGTACTATATAGCCGATTGTGTTAGTTGGGTACCTAGGCTAACTTTTTTGGACTTATGAACAGATTGGACTTATGAACGTGCTCACGGAACAGAACTCGTTCGTATGTTGAGGAGTTACTGTACTTGTAAACAAAAGCATCTGAGCCTGTAGGTGATATGCGGGAATAAAGCAGGCAGTGAACTCTTAGCTCTCTGTACTCAAGCTACTGAAAGGTTCCATTTGAACCAGTGTAGAAGACAACTTATTTATATTCTTATTAAGAGTGGACTACATAAGAGAAAAAAGAGGGGAGCTCTTTCTGCTAGTTCTATTGCATTTTGTTTGTTATCAGGCAGTCTGAAAAGTTGAAATTGTTTAATTCCCAGTTAACTTGAGATTCTTTTTCTTGGTTCCCTTCCTCAGCTTAGTTTTCTCCATTATTTTCTTTTCAAACAAAGCAAAACTTACATTTTTTAGGTTAAGATTCTAAGGTCATTCTTCTTTCAATGCCGATTATGTAATGTGGAATAAAGAACTTTTGTCTTTAAGGCTATCAACTAACTGAGACCCTTTGTGTTGGGGAGAAATGTTGCATTTTGAAAGAAACAAATTATTTTTGTGAACTTCCTGCTCCCTGGCCAAGACAGACTTCCCATTAGTGTCCATTTCGGCCCTGTTGGCTTGCAGGGTCGTTCTACACCCTTCTGTCTGTAGCCATCAAATGATATATGCTGAGGGATCTGGGAGGGTTACACTGAAAAGAAATGAAAAGAAACTTAATAATTCCATAAACATTTAGTGAGCACCTATTTGAGGTAGGTGTTGTGATTAGTTTCTGGAAATACAAATATGAAGACACAGTCCCTGCCATCAATCTAATAATCAGATAAACACAACATGGTAAGATAAATCCTACTGAGGAGAAAAGTGCAAAGCATGTAATAACATTCCTTGCCTGGTGGTGATAGGGAAGGCTTCCGTGTGGTGGTATCATCAAAGCTAGATCTGAAAGGATCCATGGGAATTTGCCAAAAACAGTAGGTAAGGCACTCTGGGTAGAAGGAATAACACATGCTAAGACCCATTTTTTTTGGAAGGGTGCCCCAGAAAGTGAGAAATGTAGTATGCAGGAGCATGTGGTATGTTTGAGGGAATGGCTGGAGTTACAGCAGCGAAGTTAGATAGAGGCCGATTAAGACTAAGAAGGTTTGATTTTATTCCGTGTGAAGTAATACAATGTGAAAGGCAGAGAAAATATAAACCTGAGGAGATTTGTTTGCAGATGATCCATTAAGTTCTGATCCAACAGAACTAAAATTTGGTAATTTTCACAAGGTAACCTTTCATGATGCTTTTGGATTAAAGTGAATCATTTCATTGCATATTTTCAGATTATCTGCAGTTATTACAGTGTGAAACATATTGATTGTAGGCTTTATAGACTTTAGATGCAAAGCACATCATTCTCTTATTTTCCTTTAGGTTAGAAGAATAATTACAAATTTGGATTGTTACAGTAACAGGGAAAAAGCTGAGGTGTTTTGAACAAGTAGTAAGTTTTCTTTAAGGTAAAAACCTCACCCCATGATTTAATTCAGATTCTGTCTTTGATCAGGTGCCATTTCCTAATGGATACAGTGAAATTATACTTTAACTAAGACAAAGTAAAGGGTGTGTTTTCTTTTAAACCATAGACAAATACTTATAAGGAGGTACAAATTACCAGTCTGAGAATTTTTTAAACTGGCCCTCTTTCTCCCAGGACACATAGTGAATATGCAACACAGAGAATAAAATGAGTAAAAGACACTAAAATAGTTTTTACTAAGTACTGTAAATTGTTACTAATTATCAGTAAGTGGGAAACAGACCAGCAGCCTTTCTTATTCATGAAAACTCTGAAGGTTGTAAAACAAACAAAAAATTGATTTTCTCTTATTAAAAGAAGGTGAAAAAATAATATTTTAAAAAGGTGAATTAACAGTTAACACTGAATCTCACATTATTCTAAGCCTATTAAAATAAACTTACAAGAATTATAGCTGTCACCCTTTATCTCCAGTTTTATTAGGCTTAAAGGTATATGTCTAAATAGTATTCACTGAGTGCTTATTCTTGGGTGTACTTGATGCTGTGGAGGGTTTTTCCAAGTATACTCAAATGAAAAATTAACTAATAGTGTAAGACACTAGAAAACAAGTCACACGATGGTCCATGATTATGTGCCAAAGATGGGGGCAATCATAGGTGTTGGGATCCACAAGAAGATTTCCCAACAGTGAGTGTTATTATTGTTTTACATAAATGACTTATTTTACACAAATAATATCATAAAGTATACGTCATTCTGTAATTGGTTTTTTGACTCAGCAGTATGTCTTAGAGATCTTTCCATGTTAGTACAGAAAAAAATCTATGTTGGCAGTTCCCTGGTGGTCTAGTGGTTAGGACTCGGTGCTTTCACTGCAGTGACCTGGGTTCAATCCCTGGTGGCGGGAACTAAGATCCTGCAAGCCACGCGGCATGGCCAAAAAAATCCCAAAAAAACAAACAAAAGAAAACTATGTCATTCTAAAGTTGCTTAGTACTTCCTGGTATGTATATACCATAGTCTGTTCAGCTATCCTCCTATGTTGTTTGGCATTTAGGTCACTTCTAATATGTAAATAGACTTAAAAAGAGGTCTGGAGAATCCAGAGGGTTGAAGTAAGTTTTAGCTTTATCAGTTATGTTTAATTTTTTAATAAGGAGGATATATTAATGTACTATTTGTACATTATATTTGTAATTCACATGTCTGCAATAATTAAAAGTTAAACATTTTTATAACACTTATTTTGGAGCAGCCATTTGACATTTGTCCCCACTTCCATCGTCCCTACAATATGCTGGTCTACCTGCCCTACCTCTGATATTTATAGCCAATGACCCAGCTTAGACAGGTGTCTCAGCTTTCCACTGGGCGCTGGTAACTATTGGGGTTGGAGCTGTCCTTAAATTCCAGTCCCTTTGGCTGAAGCTTTGTTTCCTTTGTTTCCTTGCTGTCAGCCTCTGAGGCCTCCAGCAAAACAGAAAGCAATGTGTATATTAATTCTCAGTGTGGTTGGTTTTCTGAAAAGCACATCTTGATTTAATACTGTGATGTGGTTACTTTAGATTGAGCTTTCTATCCCATCACCTTTTTCCAAAAGAATCAAAAGATAGTTCTTGTTTTATAAATTTTAGTTTTCAAATAAATTTCATCTTTGATGGTTTTCATTTAGAAAAATTTGGCCTTTAAAGTATTTTATGAACTCTATTTAGTATAAGTCTATACTTAATAGCGTACTAAGGAAAGAACACTACCAACAGTATAAACCCTAACTAATAGAGTTGCAGTTAAATCTTTTGGGTCAGTCTCTTTTCACACTGTATTTTCAAAGTCATCTATTTTCTTTTGAGGTAAAGATATAAAGAAACTTAAAGCAGTCATTTCAAGCAAATTAACTATATATAAATGTTTCTGGGCTTGTCTGAGATTTTTCAGAGAAAAAGCTGTAGATCTATTATAATCCTTCTCAAAAAGAAATTCTTTAATCTTGACTTCACTTTAGTAAATTGAGATTAGTTAATAAAATCTGGAGCATTTTTTTCCAAGTACTAGATAAAATGACTGGTCTCTATAAATAGGATTTTAGAGCAATGCCACTTAAAAATTGCCTTCAGAGTATTTCTAAAAACTCACTCCTATTTACCCAATAAATATTTATATATTTGAAGCAGAAGTTTAGCAGAAAATATTTAAAATTAAGTACTTAAGAAAATAATCTCATCTGCTCTTTGCTGTTTTAAGAGCTGTTTTGGAAATGCCCAAGTCACCATGCAGTGATGGAATATCATACACATTGCTAAAGGTCAAGCCATAGTAATCCTGACAGTTTACTCCAGAGCTTTGCTTCCAAATATGCTCTTTAAAAACTGTGTTTGGTGTCTTTTTCCATAATAAGAGAAAATTGTGAAAGACTTTGGATACTTGAAAAATATTCCTTCCAGTTTATGGTTGTGAGAGATGAAGGGAATGTGTGTATAACTTTCACATTTCTTAGCAGATAAATAAAAATCCTTTCCTTCTCATTGAGTGTTTATAGATGAAATAAAGAAGCAGATAGAACAGAGGTTATATGCAATAACTAACCTAAATGAGAAATACATGGTCATTGAAATCTAAAAGGCAGGGAGGGTTCGATCTTTGGGCTCACCTATAATTTGTGCACCATAAATGTAGAAGGAAGTCAGCAGGGACTTTTTAATGACAGTGCTGTCTATAACAGTATCATCAAGCAAGACATTGGCATAAATCATTGGCACTTTGCAAAGTGTCACTTCTGTCAACCTTCTAGTGATGTGATCTTTAGTCTTTCAAATCCATAGACTGGCATTTGGATCAGCTAAGCATCTTACATCCTGTCTTGAATATTAAAGCTCTTTTAGCCAATATTGAAATGCTGAAGTAATGCTTGTTCTAAAATATTTGTAAGCAACTGAGCTAACTAAGCTTTACTCTTGGTGAAGCTTGCAGAGTTTCCTGTTTGCAAATGCAGATGAGGCTGTTATTCATTTTAGGAAGTACCCCAGGAAAAAAAGATAATGAAGCAGTGATTTTTATATCACTTCAGAAGACTTTTATTAGTAAAGCTTTTATTTTAAGTTCAAAGGCAACCTTACTTTTGGTTTAAGTTTAATTTACAAAATAAACTGCTTGTTAAAGTGATTGATATCCAGTTGGATAAATTTCATAAAAAACAATAATGCTAACATTGATAAACGTAATCAATTATCTTTGCCTAGATGAAATAAAATTAATCCACATCTGTACATAATAAGATGGAAAATCTGTATGCTTTATTCCAGTTTAATTTGAATGAATGCTTGTACTCAGCAGGATTGCTGTTTGCATCTGTGGAGCTCAGGTCTTACAGAACTTTGCATTGGTGTTTAGTGATTCTGAAATTAAACTGAAAACTATCTTGAGAGGCATAAAGCTTATTAATACCTCCTTATTAAGTTTTCATCATAATTTTCTCCCTAAACCTTATGCTCTGAGTACAGTGTTTTGAGAAGACTAAATCTGAGGTAGTAGAGCTCGAGTTATACTAGATCAGTATTATGGTTTGGGTTGCAATACTGCTGTTAATTTCATTTTAAGTTCTTTCAGAGATAGATATTTACCACCACAGGAAGAAACCCCTAGAAGTGTAAGACATGCTGTCTTCCCAGGGGTTATGTTTCTACCACCACCACCACTGTTACTCCTCACCCCCTGGTTTAGCACCCCAGGAATCTAATAGCCTTTCAAATCTGCACTGTGATTTACAGTGTCCCTGTATGCTTGGAACAATCAAATTCCCCTTTGTCCAGCTCCCCATGATCCCAAGGAGAGTAGAGAAGGCTCCTGTGTGAAACTTTCAGTGTGGCTGCAGACAAGAGCAGATGCAACCCCAAATTAAAGAGTTTCCAAACCTCCTGGATTCGCAGAGTATCACTGAGACAGCCAGAACCCAGTTGATCCAGTAACACAAGAGGTAGAACGAAAGGCTGTGGCAATCCCCGGGGTCCGCTCAATTTCTAGGGTACTCTTGGTAATAGAAGTACCCTTTAAGTTGCTACAAGACTCCTAGAAAGACAAGACATATTCTCAAAAGTTGCTAAATGTTTTTCTTTCTTTCCTGTCTTATTCTTTTCTTTTCTTTCTCTCTTTCTCTCTCCTTCCTTCCTTCCTTCCTTCCTTCCTTCCTTCCTCCCTTTCCTTCCTTTCCACCTGCTTATTGGTGGCATCTTCCCATCTGAGTCTTGGCTGCCTGCCTCCAAAGTGACTGAACATTAGCAGAAACTACAAAGTATTGGCTCCTCTGTTTGTAATTTTTGTTTCTTTGTTTGTTTTAGAATGTGTGAACCTTCATTTAGAGCAAATCCTGGCTTTAAAGGAAACAATCAAACCACGCTTTTCCAAAGCTAAGTTTGGCAGAAGAATAATTTTATTGGACAAGGCACTAGGCTCCCAGTTTTAGTTTCAAGTCTGCCAGTGATCCTGTGTGTAATTAAAAGGGAGAAAAGGTGAAGCAACAGAAAATGGTGTTGCAAATGAAACAGATCCTGTCTTTCCCCCAGCCCTGTGACTGACCTTTCAGATCTCATAAAACAGCTCTATTTCAACCTTCTAGTTATGAAATGGGAATGATCATCCATGTTTACCACAATAGGTGCTTATAACAAAGGTTTTTTAAATTCCAAGTAAAAAAACCTCAACAATCTGCTGGTTTTGCCCAGACCTAATTGTGCATCCAACTAGAAATAGTAGAAACTGTTTTAGAAAGTAGAAATAGCCTCTCTAAAGAGGTAGCTTATTGTGTAGAGCTGATGGCCTCAGATTGGTCTCCATCCTTTGCTTGGCAGACTTGTGCAGGCTGCGCTCCTCTGGCTTCTGAGTGATAGTGGGAGACTGAAGGGCGAGAGGAAGGAAGAAGCCACCCTATTTCTCTCTTCCCTCTGCTTCGGGCAGCAAGTCTTGTCAGCTGTGGTGCTAGCTTCTGCGAGGTGGCCCCAGTCCCCAGGCTCCAGTAACTGCCTCCTCCCTTGGCCTTCTAGGGTTAGGGGTGGTCATGCAGGGCTTCCTGCTTTTACTTCTCTTTGGACGGCCTCACTATCTCCAGTTCGCATTTCAGCTCTTCTGTCACTTATGTTACCCATTTCCTCTGCTTCAAATACTCCCGTTGGCTTATTTACCTGATTAAACTCTGACTAATTCACATCTGCAATATTCAGAGTGATAATTTTACCTTATCCTGCCCCAAGAGAAGACAGGAAGGAGACAAGATGGAGGAAGGAAGGAAGGAAGGAAGGAAAGAAGGGAGAGCTTTCAGTATATTTCTGCTGCTTCTTAACACTTTCCCCTTGCTCTGTCTTTCCTTAAAACCACAGGGTAGCCTGTTTATGAGTAGTGTCCTCTTGGGAGTGAGACCAGGACCAAGATGTAAGTAGGCTGGGAGTGGAATGAGGAGGAGTGCAAGAATCACTTATAGAAGGACCCCAGATGAATCCATGTTACTCTGCAAGTGGGACCCCTATGTTTTCCAACTAGATTCAGGCCCCTCCCTGAGGGCCCCTTACTTCCATCCTCTTTTTCTTTTCCACCCCACTGCCCACTCAACCCTCCAAACTCCTCACTACCTCTGCTATGTTTTTTAAATAAAGTTTTGAGAATGATTTAGATTTCTAGAAAAATTGCAAAGATAGTACAGAATTGCCATGTACCCGGCACGTAGTGTCCCCTGTTATTAGCATCTTACATTAATTTGGTATATTTGTCACGATTAATGAATGCATATTGATAGATTATTATTAACAAAGGTCCATACTTTCTTCATATTTCCTTAGAATTTTCATAATATCCTTTTGCTGTTCCAGGATCCCATCCAGGATAGCGTATTACATTTAGTCATGTCTCCTCCTTAGACTCCTCTTGGCTGTGACAGCTTCTCAGACTTTCTTTTTCTTCGTTTCTGATGATCTTGACAGTTTTGAGGAGTAGTGGTGAGGTATTTTGTAGAAAGTACCTCAACTGGGATTAGTCCTTGATGTTATTCTCCTGATTAGACTGGGGTTATGTGTTTTGGGGAGGAAGACCACAGAGGTAAGGTGCCGTTTTCATCACATCATATGAAGGGTATAAACTATCAACAGGACTTACCACTGTTGATTACAGCCCTCATCACCTGGCTGAGGTAGTGCTTGTCAGGTTTCTGTACTACAAAGTTACACTCTTTATCCTCCTTTCCATAGTGTATTCCCTGGAACAAGGTCACTATGTGCAGCCCACACTTAAGGAGTGGGGAATTATGCTTCTTTGAGGGTGGAGTATTTACATAAATCATTGGGAATTCTTTTAATCATGAGATCTGTCTATTCTCATTTAATTATTTATCTGTATTAATATGGACTCATGGATATTTATTTTATTTTGGGTGTTAAAATTCAATGGTACTTTATTTATTTTGTTGCTCAAATTGTTCTAGTTTTGGCTATTGGCTCCTGTGGCCCTCTGACATACCCAATCATTATGACTTATTTATTTATTTATTTAGTTTTAGCACTTCCTTACTTTCTGTAAGACACTCTAGGCTCATCTTGTATAGTTCCTGACCCAGTCTTAGAATCAGCCATTTCTCCAAGGAGCCCTGGTTCCTTTTATTGGAGAATAGCGTTAGAAACCAAGATCTGGGCACTAGGTGTGCTCATTGCAACGTAGATGTACCCACTCCCCTTAATTCCATCTATTAGCATAGTTAACCAGTAATTCTTCAACACAAAGCTCCAAGTTCCTTTTGATTTCTTTACTCCTGAAGATAATTTGCAAGACAATAAAGCTCAGGATGAAAAAGCAGAAAAAAATAGGCGTTCGGGTTGGCTCACTTTTGGGAACACCATAGATTAGAAAATTCGACCAAATGACCTAAAAAACCACATCCAGTGCCAAGGTTTTATGATATCTGATTCTAACAGCTTGAGATAGGATGACATTCCATTTATTTTCCAGGTTACCTGAGGCGAGTGAGATGGGAGTATGCATGGGGACAGGGAGTATGCTAGTCTGATTGGAGTAGATAATTTTTATAAGCAAGTGCTGAGAGATATGGTTGGAATAAAAGATTGGGACTGTGTATGGGGGCCTGACTTTGAATACTAGGCTACATTCATACAGCTATGGTAGCCATTTTATTTAAGAAACCACGTTTATATATGCATTGTTTTATAATATACATAAAAGAAAAATTATTCAATGTGAAGTTGGCCGTGCAGGGGCAGGGAAATATTAATGATTTGCCTCGCAGGTTGTTGACTCCACTCGGGGTCACGGCTGGGGGTGCTAGTTCCCTTTCTGTTCTTTAGTCTCTACATATTAAGCATTCTCTTTATTACCTAGTGGACATAGATATTCAAGTAAATTATAAGAGCATTTTAAATATACTGTATGAAATTAAGTCTGAAGTGGACTGTACAGACTCATTCCCCTTCATAACATTCTGCTCCTATTAGATTTCAAGCAGTGCTAGGAAGCCCTAGAGGAAATAGGAAAATGGTATATGTAACCCAGTTGTCTCACTGGATGATTGTATGTGTACATGTGATCTTTTAAAAAAAAATATTTATTTAGGCTGTGCCGGAGTTTAGTTGTGGCATGCAGGATCTTTAGTTGCGGCATTTGGACTTCTTAGTTGTGGCATGCATATAATCTTATTGTCTGAGGCTAGAAGATTATAGGAGAGTGAGAATAATTTTAAAGCCTTGGGCAGGAAATATTAATAGGTCTTTGTCTTTAAACTGACATAATAAATATTGTCCCCCTTACCTTTTCCTTTTGTGTTTGTGTTACTTATTAATTCTCCCACCCCCTTGTACCCTGAACTTTGACATTTTCATATATATATATATATATATATATATATATGTTCATTTTTACACATATTTATTTTTTCCCCTTTGTGATTCATCCTTCTGTATCTGAGTTTGGGTTAGGTGGCTAACCTATTTAATACGGTAATCACTCTCTGAAAGGATAATAATACATAGAGAGGCAGTTTACCTTGCCCCAAACCTCCACTGAATTGATAACCTTGAAGAGGTAGTTCTAATCCTCACTTTTTAAATTCTTTAATATTTTATGACCTGCTCTCCCTTCCTTTTCTTAGCTCTGTAGTTAACAATTTTCATCTAAGCCTTAGTCTGAATATTTTGTATTGACCATCTGCAAGTGATAGTTGTTCAGATAACAGGGAGTCATTATTTTCAGTAAGAAGACCAAATCTTAGTTTTTTTGACCTACTCTATAATTCTTGCTTATACAGATGTGGATATTTAGATGTTTCACTCAACACCATTTAGAGGATAAAACATTTAGTCTTATTTATAAAATATTTTAGGAGCATTTCACAATGGGATTTAACAAAACAAAACACCTCATTCTTCCTGTATTCTATCTGACATAAAAACATGTCAGATTGGGTTTCCCTGGTGGTGCAGTGGTTAAGAATCTGTCTGCCAATGCAGGAGACATGGGTTCGAGCCCTGGTCCGGGAAGAACCCACATGCCGCAGAACAACTAAGCCTGTGCTCCACAACTACTGAGCCTGCGCTCTACAGCCCGTGACCTGCAACAAGAGAAGCCACCGCATTGAGAAGCCTGTGCAATGCAACCAAGAGTAGCCACCGCTCGCTACAACTAGAGAAAGCCCACGCACAACAACAAAGACCCAATGCAGCCATAAATAAATAAATAAATAAACCCCCCAAAACACGTCAGATTAAAACCAAAGGTGAGGGCTTCCCTGGTGGCACAGTGGTTAAGAATCCGCCTGCCAATGCAGGGGACATGGGTTCGAGCCCTGGTCCGGGAAGATCCCACATGCCACAGAGCAACTAAGCCCGTGCGCCACAACAAAAGAAGCCACCGCAATGAGAAGCCCGCGCACCACAACAAAGAGTAGCCCCCGCTCACCTCAACTAGAGAAAGCCCACGTGCAGCAACGAAGACTCAACGCAGCCAAAAATAAATTTATAAAACAAAAACAACTCTTTGCAATAAAAATAATTCTTTACTTAAAAACAACAACAACAAAAAACCAAGGGTGAGAAGCAATACCCTGGAGGCAAACCAGAGCACCAAAGGACTAGGCTACAGGATTATAGGGAATCAGAGGTGTCTTCTGAGAGACGAAGAAAGGATTTTAGAAGAATGAGAGTGAGAGATTGTTGCTTCTTCCTGCCTTTGCTGGAAAGTGTCACAAGGTTTAAAAAAATGAAAGTGGATAGTTAAGATCAAAGACTTTTTGGGGTTCAAAATGGTGAGGGGAGAAAGAGAAAGTCAAGTCGATCATGCCCAGTGATGAACTTAAATTGTGTCGGGTCAGGACAAAAGTAGGACTCCCAAAGGGAAATCACCCATTATTTACTGTTTGTTAATAAAGATATATCTTTTATGCAGTTTTTATTTGATAATTATGACTACCCCATTTTTACAGATGGGGAATACGTACCATTTAACCTTTTACAGGTCAGTTAGGGGGAGAATAGGGAACAGATAGACTGTTTCTTAAATTTGCCTGCCACAACTAGACTTCCCTTCAGATAGATGATGGTTTCCTTTTGTGATTTTCATTGCTGTTTCTACTAGCTGAACAAACTATTGGGAAGACGGCATTTTAAGTGGGTGTATGATATGACATGCATAGAAAGAACTATGCATTTGCATCACTTTCCACCTTTCTAAGCGTCACAATGTAACTCTTTGCCAAATGCAAGTGGAAAGGAAGGAGCCATGCCGACATTCTCCGGCTGGCCTTGGACAACGCTGACAAAACACATCAGCCACTCAGCACTTTTCCAAGTAGCAGCTAATGCCCGGATACTCAACTTTAACCCAGGAAAACAAGGTCAATTTAGGAAAGAAAAGCATGTCAAAGATTGTGCTGGTAGACTTCTGGGGCTGCTTGTCTTCTGAGATTTCCTTCAGCTCACTGTCAGCACCCTCTTTGGGGGTAGTAATGCAAGTGGTTATCTGACAAGGAAAGAATTACATGCGGATTCATCATTGCAAGCTAAGGGAAAGAAAACAGTTTTAATCTCCGAGTATTGGAAGAAATCATAATAATTAACATTTTTGATAGTTTACTAATGTTACTATGCTTAGGGTGTTACATAAATTATCTTATTTAATCCTTAAAATAATCAGAGCTACACCTCATCTTTCTCCTTAGATTAGTTTCTTCCTTTAGGAGACACTGTGTTTAAAACACCACTTATTTAAAACTTCATCCTGGGGACTTCCCTGGTGGTCCAGTGGTTGGGACTTTGCCTTGCAATGCAGGGGGGTGTGGGTTCGATCCCTGGTCGGGGAGCTAAGATCCCACATGCCTCGCAGCCAAAAAAACCAAAATATAAAACAAAAGCAATATTGTAACAAATTCAGTAAAGACTTTAAAAATGGTCTACATAAAAAAAACAAAACAAAAACAAAACTTCATCCTGTCTCTGGCCTATACTTTCCAATAATTGTACTACATTATAAAATATTCTATGACCCGAGTTTCATTTAAGCTCAAATATGCCATATTTTGCTGCATAGCTCCTGTTATCCCATTGTTTATTTACCATAAATTACAAGGATAGAAAATGCCTGTTCCAGCGTCTGCCCCTTGCACACTCAGAACCATGCATGTGTGGTTGATAAGGCTTTAGAGCTACACATATGGGAGAATCCAGCTCACCTCCATAGCCTCATCAGCAGTTCAGACACTGCTAGCCTAGTGTGGTAGGCTGAATAATCGTCCCCATGTACGTCCAATGCCTTTGGTCCGGGAACCTGTGACTGTTTCTTTATATGACAAAAGGGACTTTGTAAATGTGATTAAATTAAGGATTTTGAGATGGGGAGCTTATCCTGGATTATCAGTGTGGGCCCAGTGTGATCACAAAGGTCTATAAAATGGATACAGGAGAGAGAGAGAGAGAGAGAGAGAGAAGCAGAAGCTGAAGTGATGTGCTTTAAAGATGAAGGAAGGGGCCACAAACCAAGGAATATAGTTGGCCACTAGAAGCTGATAAATCAAGGAAACAGATTCTCCCTCAGAGCCTACAGAAGGAACTAGTCCTGCTGACACCTTGACTTCAGCCCAGAGAAACTGACTTACAGTTTATGACCTCCAGACCTATAAGAGAATAAATGTGTGTTGTTTTAAGACACTAAATTTGTGGTAATTTGTTACAGCAGCAGTAGGAAACTAATATATTTAGTTTACAGTTTAAGTCTTGTGAGACAACATTATATGGAGTAACCGCAGAAATTAATGTGCACACAGTGCAAAGTGCAGGACATTACAATTCTGAGTTCTCAAGATTGGATGTTGCTGAGTAGTACCCCTCCATGAGACCTCTTGTCCCGTCCTCCCTGACCACTGGCTGGCCCTTCCCAATCCTCACAGACACACGGGAACAAAACTGCTTCTCTCTGGGTGATTAGTCAGTCTTCATTCTCAAAACAAGAACCATTTTACATTTTTTTCAAGAGAGGTCTTAGGAAGAAAAGATATCTTTGATTTGCTCTCAACAGCTCTCAGAGACAACTTTGTCTTCACTTGTGGGTGTGTTTAGAGAGTCATTCAAAATAGAGAGCTTGGATACCAAGGGTAAGCAGAAAGGAAGATCTGATTGTTTTATCCTTTGTTATCTTAGGATAGTAAAAATAATTAATTTGCTTACCTTGTGGTGCATTTTTGTCAGTGAAACTTCAGAGTGCTTGATGTTTAATACTATTTGGAATCTTAGCAGTCAGGAGCTGCATAAAAGGCTTTGGTAAATTCTGTGGTTCATCAGAGAAGAATCCCAAGCATTGTGGTACAAGAAGAGTGATAATCTCAGAAGCAGCATCTCAAGAAATACATTAAAATGATAGAGAAAAAGAGGAATTTTACTGAAGTATCAACTACCAAACTTTCAGGGAGCATTTAATTACTAATATAAACTCTACTAGGCAATTCAGAAATAGAATGTTCTGGTTATTAAAGTATTTATGTGATTGAGACTAGCTCTATGTCAACAATTGATTTTCAAAGAATATAATAGATTAAAATTCTGTTAATGCTGAAGCTAAATTTCACATAATTTATTCAAATTCCCATGATTCAGATCTTATATAGGCTTATGTTATGAACCTAAAATATCACTGAAATGTAGAGGTACAGAGAAAAGGTCTTTTTTTACATTTCTGTCCCTCACCACCACCAGTAGCAAAATTAGTGCCTTATTGGCCCTGAAGAATCCAAATGGTGAAAAATATTTCCTTATCATGACTGTTACAAATTTAAATCAATGTAGGTGTCTTTCCTCAGAGAAGAGTATATGTGGGTTATAGTAAGTTCCAAAAGACAAGAGCAATTGAAGTAAAATTATTAGCCTTTTCAGAGTCTGTGTGACTTCTCCCTTCCTCTCCATCCCCCACCGAGGGTTAAAATAGTGAAGTTGAGCTAAGGAAATACGCTTGTAAATTTTCAATAGCATCTTAATTTGAAATTGCAGTTTGAGAAGACTAATATTCACACTGCTTTTAAGAAATGTTCTGTGCCTATACATACTCAATTAAAATGCCTGTAATTAGGCCAAATCACTTCATTGTGGTTATATTCCTGGAAGTGTTCTCATTCCCCTGACTGACATTTCCAGGAATAATGTTACAGCTCTGGCCAATCAGAGAAAAAACAACGGAAACGGTAAAAGTATTTCTCCTAATTTCAATAAACAGTTGAAGAAAATATAAGGAAAGCAAGTGACAAATGTACACACAGAAAGTGAGTTGCTAAATGAGTTCCTTTTGGATAGTTATTCCTCCTAAAAACACAAATTAGCATTTTTCAGTCACCACTTAGTCTTTGAGTGTTGGAAACTGAAATCTGTAGGCATGAAATTGCACTGGTTCGGTGTCTTCAGGAAATATAAAATGGGAAATGTTAGAATAAACCGTACATGTTATATACAGGAAATATTAGACAGTAAACTATCTAGGCAAAATTCTCTTTCTGTCACTTTTTATTACCTCCTAAATGAAAGTAAATATTTCTGGGTATACTATCATAAATGAAACAAAACAAGACTTGCATTTCAAAAAATTGTCTTTATGTTTTTCTTCTTCAGTAGTATTAATTTCTTAGTTAACTTGATCTGGTGGTAAAAAATGGTAGAGCCATCATTATCATTGAATATTTTAAGGCAGAATATGGTCAGTTTCTGTGAAAATCCTGCCAGTTCTGAAGCCCTTGTGTACAGAGAATGAATCCTTATCTAGGATCACTATTGGGGGTATAGATTGTACATGAACTCTACCATTAGACTCATAAAAAGACTGAAATATTCTTGAGAGGTGTTCATGTAACAGTCCTCTATAAGAATTCTCATCTTTTATCATATGAACGAGGTTTTTAAAAAAAGTTACTTAGAAAATCAGTCAGTTAAGGCAAATTTTGATTCTTTTTGTAAATGACTAGTTCAATTTTATTTTTATAGAAAAACAATAATAATATATAAAATAACATATTAATACACACATACACTATATAATATACTTGAACATGTGATCTCAAATGCTGAAATAGCAGATCTCTTTATTGAGTTGGTTTAGCATTGTCTTTTCAGATGGTATCATTGGTAATTAAGTCATTCCCTGATGAGACAGGCAGATTTTAAAATGTGATTTATATCTCTGTCTTTCAGCTCATTGCTAATTTTAGGGATAAGTATGAAGTAGCATAATTTTACATATTATTTTTCAATGCTATTGGGATGATCAAAGTAACAGCTGTTTCTCTGGGGTCTTGATTGATTTAAAATAAGGTACCTAAAATAGCAACTTTCCCACTTAGTTTGCCTCAGTTATGATCCTGCAGGCAGGGTCTACATCCATCTTGCAGAGAGAGAAAACAAGTTGATGTTTTTATATACCCTTTTAGCTTTGACCAACAATTACACTTATATTTTAAATGAGCTGATGAGAAAAAATGTTGTTCATGTTCATGAGTTTTTAAGAAAACTTAAAATTAACGTCATGTTTTTTCCTCCTGTTAAAACAAACCTCTGAGATTTCACCCTCAGGCTTTGACAGTTAACAGTTAACAAGAGTTTGAAGAATGCTCTTACCACCATTTCCCCTGGAAAACTTTGTAAGCTTTACATGTAAATGCAAACAAAAATTTTTAGGCTTTTGATCTTGGGGATTTGATGAAATCTCCAAATCTCCAGAGCAAATTTAAGGATTACAGGCTATAACAAGTACACATATGAAAGCATGACAAATTAACGGTAAATATCTAGTATTGATCCCAAACAAGAATATGATGGATTTATTTATTATGACGGCATTCTAGTCTGAGTGACTAAAAAAATAAATGTCACCAGGATGGGTGGGAGTGGGAGGAAGATGGCAAGTCTGTCTATTGACTGTATTCATATTCATTTATACGCAAAAGAGAGAACACAGCTCACTCAAAGCCTTCATTTACTTTAATCCCTTTCTTCCTTTCTTTTTCTTCCTTCCTTTCTTCCTCCTTCCTTCCTTGCTTCCTTCCTTCCTTCCTTCCTTGCTTCCTTCCTTCCTTCCTTCCTCCCTTCCTTTCTTCCTTTCTTTTTCAAACTTGTTCTAAGCAGAGTGAAATTCAGTTCTGATCAGACCTGGGTCACCAGGGAGTTGATATCCCAAAGGTCTTTTTGTTTCCCTTTTGTCAAGATCTGAGTGAGCTGGTATTTAGCTGTGGGAGCATAGGAAGCCTCTTGCTAAGCAGGACAATGACTAGGGCTTGTGGAATTACCATAGCTTCACATAGTAATTGTCATTCTGAGAGGTGATCTATGCATTCTCTCTCCCACTTAGTAGCAGTGGTAGCAAGTTGACCTGGTCATCCCAGGTTCAAGTGTCATTGATTGGCTGATGATGGACAAGGCAAGACATGAATCTACTTGACATTTCACTCAACAAGCATCTTAGATGTATTATCTAAATCGGTCTTTTTCTTTTACTTTGCTCACAGTTTAGCAACAGTAGCATGCAGGGACATATCATCTTGTTTGCATCTGGTAGAGACTCTAGGAAGAAAAAAGGTCTCCTAGAATCTTATGTAGACATTTCACATTCCACAACTATTAGAGAAGTTGATTGAACCATGGCAGGTACTAAAATGATCAGAAATGGATGCAGTTGTCTCTAAAGAAGAACAGAAAATGAAACTGATCCTGTTTCTTTTATACTAGGGGTTATTGTTGCTTTCTTTCCTTGAATGTTTTAAATACTGAGGAAAATGAAACTTAGTGAAGAGATAGTTCCTCTTTGGAGTTCCCCAAGGAATTTACACAAATCCAAATATATGAAACTTGAGAATTTTCTTTAATTTCAATATAAAAACCTTGTGAAAAGGAGCATATTTTGTTTATATGCTGGATGCATACTTTTGTTCCTTTTATAAGCCTTGATGTCTAAACTGAAGGAAAACTTTCCCAGGCTCAGTGGTGGGTAATAAAAGTAACTAAAAATGTGGAAAGTGGGATTTATAAGGAAATAAGGCAACTGATAATAATATCTGGGAAGAGGCTAGAAGCATAAACAGAGGGAGATTCTCAGTGAGATGGTAATCACTCTCTTTGGCTTGGGCCTATAGGAGACATCTGTGGAACTGGAGAGGTTTTGATCTTAAGTTCTGTACCCATTCTTCTAGATGACATGATTGATAACATTCACAATGCAAAATAGATAGAATTCACATATTTTGAAAAATCTTTCCCATCCATACATGTATCTTCAATTTTAAAAATTACACACATAAAATCTTGCAATGTTGATTTACATTGTAAATAATTTCTAAAAGAAAATTTCTTGTAAATTGTAAAAAAATACCATCTACAGTATTTTACAGGGTACAATTCCACATGATACCACTTTGGAAAAAGGACAAAACAAAACAAAAAAACCCTTTCAACATAGAAGTTCTCAGTTGAGAGTTATTTTTGGTATAATTTTCTTTTTAACCTTGGTTAATACCACAGTTCAAAATTTTCATCTTAAACAGGTATTCCCAATAATTTTATTGATACCAATGTAATGCTGAAAAGTTTTAGCAGTCTATTATAAATATTGAAATTAGAGAGTAGAGGTAGACAGATACCTAAGTTAGCAGTCCAAATTGAACACATACTAGTTTATGACTAAGTAAGGAGCCTCACATTACTGCATTGTGTATAGGATGAGGCTTATTACTTAAATGTACCCTTAAGGATTTGGCCTCTCTTCATCCATCCCAGTCATTTACTGCGACTGGAGAAGAACATTTTTCTGGGGAAGGACCGTCTCATGCCAGCTTCCTTTGATACTGGCAGACTGAAGTCACTCAGGAGTTTGAGACCTTTGACTTTCTATTATACAGATGTTAATACCTAGGAAATACTCAGGCCATGACCTAGGAATTGCAAAGGGATAATCCGGCAAGAGAAGAAAATAAAAGTACTACTCATCTACAAGTCTTATTTTTTAGCATATAGGCGATCTCTGATGAGACTGTTTGTAATTCAAGAAAACCAGTGAATAAAGAGTGAAAGGACAGCAGTATAAGCAAAGTTAGTTTACAAATTATTAGTAAGTACATTTCTGAGTAATATAGTATTGTGGTGGATTGTATTATTTTTCATGGTAACTTCTATTATAAGAGAACATCTTCCTATAAGCAGAAGTGCTATATGCTAGATCCTAGTTTAAGACACCCTGTATATAGATAAACAACAAGGATTTACTGTATAGCACAGGGAACTATATTCAATATCTTGTAATAACCTATAGTGGAAAATAATCTGAAAAAATATATAAAAAATATATATATAACAGAATCACTTTGCTGTACACCTGAAACTAACACAATATGGTAAATCAACTGTACTTCAATAAAAGTAAATAAATAAAGTAAAAGAAAAAAGACACTGTATAATATATTTCCAGTAGCTCTTGCTCTTTTCCCTTTGCCATGAAAATGAGATGACCCAGGGCATTATCAGATAGGAGCCATTGCCTCAACCGAGGCCTTGGCATGAGGTTGGGGCAAAGCCACAACCAATCTGCAGCTCACATAAAAACTGAGCAAGAAATACTCTTTCTTCTTCTTCTTTTTTTTTTTTTTTTGTGGTACGCAGGCCTCTCACTGCTGTGGCCTCCCCCGTTGCGGAGCACAGGCTCCGGACGCGCAGGCTCAGTGGCCATGGCTCACGGGCCCAGCCGCTCCGCGGCGCGTGGGATCTTCCCAGACCGGGGCACGAACCCGTGTCCCCCGCATCGGCAGGCGGACTCTCAACCACGGCGCCACCAGGGAAGCCCTTCTTTCTTCTTTTAAGTCCTGCAATTTTTTTGGAGATGTTATTGCTGAATAATATGGTAAAAGCTAACTGATAACACTGATCAAAAAATATTTTAAATATTTTAAATTTTAAACTTTAAGTAAAGTTACTTTGTAATCTTCAGTAGTCATTCATTCATAAATTTTATTCAGTACCTTTCGTGTTCCAGGTACTTGCTAGGTGCTGGAGATAACAGTACTTCATGGCGCTTCCGGTAGGGAAGGTTTCAGTGCGGGAGAGAGATAGAGATAAAAGCACACAATTAAAATAACTATGGCTGTAATAATTTCATAAAGGAGATAAACAGAGTGCTATGAAATAATAACTAGAGATGGAGGTTGAAGGAATCTACTTTATAAAGCATGGTAATGATAGCTATCTTTAAGAAGGTGACATTTAAACAAAGACCTGAAGAATGAGAGGCTAGCTATAGGAAGAGCATTCTAGGTCAGTGAACAACAAATGCAAAGGCTCTGTCTCATTCTTCAACTTCCAGCTTGACCAGTATCTAAAAGATAATACTATGCTGAGAGACTGTGCTATAAGTCACTTCAGGAGATAGACCCAAGTTTAACCCATCAGTAAAGCATGGGATTGCACTGCTTTCCTTAAATAGAGCAGAATCTAAAAAGCATCTTCTCATTGGGTTATAGCATGCTAAGCATAGGAATGAAGAAGAGATAATGGTGGCAAGTTCACAAACCAGAGTAAAGGGTAGTTTTACTTTCTCTGAGCAATATCCCAACCAGCTCCCCTGCTAAGCATTTCCTAGGTAGTTAGACATTTCTTGTCCTCTCAAGAATACTCTGGAGCAGGCCTCTCAGAGTTCAAAATTGTGTCAACGAAAAAATACTTCTGGATTGTCAATTCTACCCAAAGGTCCTACGCCAATGTGGACCTACACTTTCAGGGGTTGCCGCCTAGATGATTTGAGAGGTATGGGCCACTGTTGCACTGGTGTTCTACTGGATATTAATAATTTAATCACGCCACACAAATGCTTCCATTGATCCAGTGGAATCATGTTCATCCTGCATCTGGACCAAAGCTGGAGAGTTGCCTGCATGTCTAACCTGATTTCCAAATTATAGGTTTCTCTTATGTTCAAACTGACATGGATCATTGGGGACACTGAGGATTCTCAGAGCCACCTGTTCAGGCAGAGAGATCACGCTAAAAGCAATTAAGTTCATTTAAATTCAGATGACTTCTCCCAAAGCTCTATCCCCCACCCTTTTCTGTCCCCTAGGGCAAAAGGTGCAGGGAAACAAATCTTGACTTGGTCTTTAAACTCTAAATTCTGCATTTCTGTGATTCCTAACTCGACAAGTACATTTAGAAATCAAAACTCAAAGCTGGGTTGGGAAGACAGCCAATTCCTTGCCTATTGCACCTGGTCCCTTAAAAGATAATTTATATGTGGGGCAAAGAAGTCATTGGGAGTGTTCTCTCTAAAAGGAGAAAAATGCTTTTATCTTTTACAGACATAATCTACAGACAGCAGCAGACAATTTATATGTATAATGCCCCAATTTGATGTAGTAGCTAAACTATTTTATCTGGCCTTTGCAGTGATAGAATATACACTCCTGTATAGCTCCCATATAACAACAACATAAAGCAGAAATAGAATATAGACAGATAAAATTGTGTAATGCTCTCTTGATGGTGATTTGAGAAGCAATTGCTACATTTCATTTAGAACAGGGAGAGTGTCTGCTGTCTCCTTAGAGAAAGCCATTCTAGTCTAATTAGAGATGCAGGTACACACCCCTAGCCATTCTGATTTTTCAAAGTTATTTTCTAAATGAATTCAAGGCACAATTTTAAAATACAGTTAGTATTAAACTAAATAGCATTTTTTTCTCTTTAGAAAGTGAATGTAAAAGGGAATAGTTTGTAAGCCATTTCCCTGGCTAAAATGCTAGTTACTCCAAGCTCATCATTGTTTGGATGAAGAGTGTTAAAACTGAAAAACAGAGAATACCAAGGTAAGTGTATTAGGGAATAAAATTACGAATTAAGCCAGCTTTAAATTGGTTGTCAAGTATCAGTAAATCCTCAAATAAAAGCCCTGTGTACAATTCATGCAAAATCTAGGACATTTAAAAAATATGTGCCAAATTTGAGTGACTTTGAATGATAATATTGATAAACAAATTTGGGATATATTGAGTGTCTAATTACTAGCAATATTTTCATTGCTTAATTTATTTAGAATTGTAACATTAATGTGTTCATTTTACATTTGTTTAAAATTTTTAGCTAGTACCCAGAAGTACTTAGTACATGCCCTTCTTTGGAATACCTATTTAATAAGATAGCTTATTCTTACATACATAAAGTATCTGACCATATTATCTTTTACAATATAAACATCCTTCCATTAGACCTTTTAAGTAGTTTTATGTGATCAAGTGAAGTGGTTAATATTTAGATAAGTTCTCAGTAGTAACGATCTAAACAGAGTAGAACAGCATGAAGGAAGTTTGAGCACTTTAAAAATAATAATTAAAAAAAATCTCTTCACTTTTACTTACCACCCTATGTTGGTAAGTAAAATATGATCTTTTTTTCTGAAACAGTTTAAAATTTTCAAATCAGGTGTGTCCATAACATTATTTGAAAAGCTTAACTGGTAAAGCAAGCCAAACAATCAGAAATCTATGTGAGAAATTTTCTTTTGTGAGGTTCTATATCAAACTTAGTTTTAATTTGAATCAAGGTTATACATGCACATAGTTTAAAAAATTAAATAGTTCTGCAAGCCTTACTTTGAGGGCAGGTCTGTCCCTCCCTTTCTACTACCATAACTCCATTTCCCAATTACTAGAGGCAACCACTTTTAACACTATTGGCTGTTTCTCTTGGTATTTACCCCTATGTCACTTATTCTCATACTGTTACTTCTTGACTTAATTTTTAGGCACTATGTATTGACATCCCCTTGTGGAAAATAAGAATTTATCTTTCACTCTTCTTGCCATCAGTATTCTCATTCCTGCCTGGTACCTTTCTACTTTTCCCATTTTCCTCATATAATTATATTGTAATTTTGTTTAATGCAGTACTTACATTATTATGACTACATAAATGCTGAACCATGTAGTTCAGCTGAACCATGTAGTAAACTATTATAATTTTTCTTCCTGTACCAGTATTAAAAAAATAATTTTAAAAATAATGCTCTTTTTTCATTTAATTTTCTGTGCACATATAATCAATTTATCCCCTAATCCTTCCCAAGTTGTACAAATCTCCTTTTAGCACATTCAAGCACTTCAGCAATTTTATTAATTTTATTTTTTTGAAGACCTCTCTCTTATGTCCTTCTGATTGTTCTAGCTTGGGCCATTTGCTGTCTACACTTGCTGTTTAGCTATTATTCCAGTATCTTTCTTAACCATCCTCCAGTACAAGTCAACTTTTTTTATAAAGAGCCAGGTAATAAACATTTTGGGTTTTTAGGCCAGATGGCCTTGCGCACATTTACTCAACTTTGTCATTATAGCACAAAACAAGTCATAGACAATACACAAATGAGCGTGACTGTGTTCTAATGAAACTTTATTTATGGACACAAAAAATTGAATTTCATATAATTCTTATGTGTCATAAAATATTCTTTTGATTTTTAAAAACGCTTGAAAATGTAAAAACCATTTTTAGCTCATGGGCCATACAAAAACAGGTGTCGTGATGGATTTGGCCATGGGCTATGGTTTGCTGACCCTTGTTTCAGGAAATTCTCTTTGCTTGTCATCTGTGTTGGATCTTCTGGTTTCCTGGATTTCATGTCTTTTTCTGTTTCACATTCTTATTTTGATAGATCATATCTTCTAACAGCTTCCTAAAAAATTTTGAGAACTTGAACTGAAATCCATTATTCCACCTTCATATTTAAATGTCTGAAATTTAAAAATTTGAAGGCATTTCTTCATTGTTTGCTAGCTTGCTTTATTGTTATTGAGAAGTCTGATACCATTCTGATTCTTAATCTTATGTATATGTTTTTTTTTAAAAATCTGAAATCTTAAAAATTCTCTTTCTTTGTGCTAGGGTTCTGAAATTTCATAATGATATTTTTAAATAAAGGTGTGGGTCTATTTTTATCCATTGTGCTAGGTACTCCATGGATCTTTTCATTCTGGAAACTCATGTCCTCTAGTGCTGAGAAATTTCTTGTATTATTTCTTTAACGATTTCCTCCAGTCTCTTTTTGGAACTTCTGTTAGCAGATTTTGAACTTCCTGAATTGATGCTCTTCCACTTTTCATCTTTCCTCACTTAAAAAATATCTATTTGTCTTTTTTCTCTCCTTTCTTGGATACGATCTCAACCCCTCCATGGATTTTTTTCTATTTTTAATTTCCAAGATCTCTTTTTTTTTCTGATTTAAAAAAAAAAGCATTCTATTTTTCTTTTATGTATGTAATAAATTATCATATCTTTCTGAGGTCTGATAAGAGAAGATATCTTGTTTCTGTTTTGGAAGTTTTCTTCTCTAAGCATAGTCTCTGTTTCTTCCAACTTGCTTTCTTCTCTTTGTTTTGGTACTTGACTTTCACGTTAGAGATTTTTTTTCATGTCTTGGCCATCTTTTGGTGATTAAGAATGGTGAGATTATGGTTGGAAGCTCTGAGCATGTGAGTAGAGCTTGCTGACTTTGAGCTTTTCTGTAGGTTGATCTCTTGACTGTAGGCCGTTTGTAAGAGAACACCCAGTATCAGAATCTTTATGTCTGTCATCTTGGGCTGGTCATAGTTCCCCCAAAAGAAACATGCATTTCATTCTTAGAAGATATAAATCTGGCTGCTGAATTCTGGGAGTAGAATAGGGCAAGAAGGCTAAGAGTTTTAAAATTCAATATACAAACTTTTAATTAATCTCCCTGTTTTTAGTATGATACTTCTCTCTAAGTGTGCCTGGATTCCTCCAGTCCAGAGTCCCTCTATTTTACCCTCTCCAGAGAATAAATCTGTCTTCTACTGAGATTGGGAAGGGGAAATTGTTCAGTTGCATGGAATTGAGGAAGGAATAGCTCTACATTCACCTTTTCACTTCCATAGCAGCTTGTGACGTCAATTCCTGGGCCTTTTGGGGGTTCTTAGAAGCAATTAGTTTGCTTCTTAGCTAGCCCCCCTGACAGTTAAGGATTCAGCTTTTTGGAGTTTCAGCATGTTTATCTGCTTTCTAGATTCCAAAATTTTTCAACTTCACCCTTCCCCTTACTGTTGTTCTCCTTGTGGGTTTGTCTTTAAAACTCTCTACCTTCATTAGTGGGTTTGGGGAGGGAATGGAGATAAATGAAAGTGTTCAATTTGTCATTTTAAACTGGACCAATTTTATGTGAGAATGTCTCCCCTTTTGAAAACATATTAACTTATTTATATATTTTAGTCAGATATCATTTGGATTTATAAAATATATCTCCATGTGAGGCATAGGGTGTGAAGAAATATGTTAATTCTCAAGGAGGTAGTGAGTGGTTGCATGTATTTCTGACAGCTGCCTAGAGTTATGTGTCCTAAGTTTTTTACATATTTAAAATACATAATGTGGAAATCTATAAGAGTTGTTCTAAAGCATATTATGTGTTATTATATTGTTGTAAAGATAGTCTGTATTTATTAGTACTAGGTTTAGTTGGTATATTGACAAAAACCCTCAAATAACAATGGCTTAAATAATATATGAAGGTATTTCCTTCTTATATAAATGAAGTCCAGAGTTTATAATGAGACCCAAGAGCAACAGAAATCCACCAGATCCTTCTATATTGTTGTTTCATCACCCTCAATATGTGTCTTCCTCCTAATGGTCCAAGACGGCAACTTGAACACCAGTCTTCATGTTCTCATTTAAGCCAGCAGGTAGAACGGCACATACTCTCTTTAAGGACGCTTGCCAGAAATTACATACATTACTTCTAATTATATCCCATTGGCCAGAAATTAGTCATATGGCTATATCTAGTTGCAGAGGAGTCTGAAAAATGTAACCCTTATTTTAGATAGCACAATAAAAAACCCCGGACAATAGGTCTGGAGACAAGGTGCTACTTTTGGTCCTTTAATTATTTCTGTTCTCCTAGGCAAGTCCCTTACCTCTTCAGGCCTTGTTTCTTTATCAATATGTTGAAGATCATCTAGTAGTAAATGCAAAGATAGGAATGTCCTGGGAGGTAGTTCCATACACATAGGCTTACTCTGTAGATTCAAGATCTGTGGCATTTAGTTACATTTAAGAACATGGGCTAAATTCTCAGTATTTTAAACACAACTTCTTGTTTTGACTTAGTTTATAATTAGATGTATAACCTTGGAAAAGTTCTTTAACTATTTTTGATCTCACTTTGATAATTCATGAAATGGGTTATTAGTATAGTCTCACAGTTCCCAAGCCATGCACTAAGGTGCCTTGGGATGCTGCAGTAAACTCACAGGAGAGTTGTAGGATATCTTAAATTTTTAAGGGAAGTACAGTGCTACTTGACATCTTTCAGATACCAGGCAAAATGCTAGCTTGAGATAATTCACACATTAGCTCATGCTACATTTGTTTTGATTTCATATCTTTGTAAAGCTGGGTTTTTGTATATTATTGTAATAAAAAGCAAGTAGTATGTGAAAATCAGTGTAGAACAAGAAAGGAGGATGATGGTGTCCAGTTTGATTCCAAGGTTTGAGATGTACAGTGCCGAACAGGTATACACGTCTCATTTGGAAGTAATTGTGGTTGTTTAAGAATTAAATAAAAATATGATTTTCTTTTAATTTGTATATTTAACAAAACAGCTATTACTTTTTAAGGAAATAAATAGTCATTAAGTGTTTGGGCCTAGCTACTTAATAAATGAGGCTATTATTTATTCTTCTCTGTATTATCTTAGGAGAGTACATGCCCTAAAGATTTTCCTTCTCATTTTCAAATTTAGAGTTAGGTTACTGGCTCTTAAGTATATCTACCTTTTGCTGAGGGAGCTGCCTTACTGGGTCATGAGATAGATTCTCAGCCAAAAGGCTAAGCAGAAATTTGTTTCTGGCAAGCTAAACTGGAACTTGGAATTCAGTTTTATAAGGAACAATGTTATGAATATTTTATATAGTTTAACCAGTCCAATTTTTAGCATTTATCAAATGTGTAAGAATGTATTTGTGACATTCAGATTTTTGGCATCCTTAGATAAAACACCCAAATGACTGACCAAAATCTTTTCCTGGAAATACTTGGTAAACAAACTCATTGCATCATCAGAAGCTTTCTTACAGCATCTTTCCCAAACTCCATTAACTTTATAAAAGTCACCAAATCCCCAGAGCAAACAACCAATCAAAACTCTGGGAAAATCAAACAAGCTTTAATGTCCAGATATGCTGACTGATTAGAAAAAGGAAATTTTGTTTATGTCAAGAAAGTTTTGAATGGCTTAATGAGAATATTAACAATAATGAGTTGCTAAGTTGCTGTAAGTTTAAGAAGCATTCCTTTGAATTGGTTTCTCAATCATGCGGAAACTCATCCTGAATGTAGAAGCTGTTCTCTTGTATACAGCAGTTTAATCAAAGAAGAAAAAATGAAATTAGGTGTCCTTTTCCAGATTATCCAAATAACGTCCAGCAGATTTGGATGGTGCAACACTATGAAGACACAAATGCAGGGCAAATACTTTCTTTTTTTTTTTTCCCATTTTGTATGTTTTTATTTTGAAACAATTTCAAACATAAGAAAAGTTGCAAGAATAGTGTTGTGAACCCACTACACAACACCTAAATTCACCAAATGTTAGCTAACATTTGCCACATTGTCTCATACACAAGTGTTCACGGTAGCTTTGTTTGTAATAGCACAAACCTGAAAACAACTCAGATATTCATCAACAAGTGAATGGATAAAAAAAATTTTGGTATACGTACAATGGAATACTGCTTAGTAATACAAACAAATGAACTATTAAAAAAAGTATGAAAATTGCCTGTTGTTGTTTTTTTTAACATCTTTATTGGAGTATAATTGCTTTACTGGTGTGTTTGTTTCTTCTGTATAACAAAGTGAATCAGCTATATGTATACATATATCTCCATATCCCCTCCCTCTTGCATCTCCCTCCCACCCTCCCTATCCCACCCCTCTAGGTGGTCACAAAGCACCGAGCTGATCTCCCTGTGCTATGCGGCTGCTTCCCACTAGCTATCTATTTTACATTTGGTAGTGTATATATGTCCATGCCACTCTCTCACTTTGTCCCAGCTTACCCTTCCCCCTCCCCGTATCCTTAAGTCCATTCTCTAGTAGGTCTGTGTCTTTATTGCTGTCTTGCCCCTAGGTTTTTCATGACCATTTTTTTTTAAATTTTTACATTCCATATATATGTGTTAGCATATGGTATTTGTTTTCCTCTTTCTGACTTACTTCACTATGTATGACAGACTCTAGGTCCATCCACCTCACTACAAATAACTCAGTTTAGTTTCTTTTTATGTCTGAGTAATATTCCATTGTATATATGTGCCACATCTTCTTTATCCATTCGCCCAGCCGCTCCACGGCATGTGGGATCTTCCCGGACCAGGGCACGAACCCGCGTTCCCTGCATCGGCAGGCGGACCCTCAACCACTGCGCCACCAGGGAAGCCGCATAACTCTTTTTCAGTTATGGTTTTCTCAGGGTATATAGGGAAAATGCTTTCAACATGACTATCCTTCTATTTTGATTCTGGATTGGAATTCTTTTCTCAGTTGAGTCAGTGTGGCTAAGATGAATTTTTATTATACATTAATCGGGTTCAGATGATGTTTCTCACTTATAACTTTAATTATAACTTTAGTTTTTCCTGAGATGTCTATGTTTTTTGATACTTATAGTAAACCTGATATTTTCTTATACTAGAGAGAATGACATGAAAGTTTAATTGATATATCTGCAGATAACTTGTTACATGTGTGACATGTTTATATACCCTATACTGAATACACAATTTTTTAAGGACAAATATGTTACAGTGAAAATACAAAGCACTCAGTTTACAAGATCACTTCTAGGGAATTCCCCGGCGGTCTAGTGGTTAGGACTCCGCGCTTTTACCGCTGAGGTCCTGGGTTCAATCCCTGGTTGGGGAACTGAGGTCCTGCAAGCTGCGTGGTAAGGCAAAAAAAAGAAGATCACTTCTTTATGGTCTACTTTGCTATATACTAGCTATGGTCTTTGTCAAGTCATTTACCTTCTCTGTGCCTTAGTTTCCTCATCCACAAAGCATTAAAAATTGGCTGCATATAGTACATATCCCATTTACCAAGTCTCAAAGTTTCACATTCCTAGTACTCAGGGATTCAATATGAAGCCAGATATTCATGTATTTTACTTCCTGGGTGCGTTCTTTCTCAACCCTTTTCTTCTTAGTTTATTCTAGAAATTTATAGCTTAAATTTAGAATGGGATCTAAAGTGCTTCAAGTTATATAAAGGCCCTATACACGCATGATGAGGTTGAAGAAGGTGAAATGTATGACTAGGGATAGCAATCTGTTTGAATACATCCCCCATACTGTTTGCCACACTCACTGGTATGCCTTTAATTAAAAGACTGAGTTTTTAGAATTGCAGAAAAAATTTCTTACTCAGCAATTTATATGGGTGAATGTTCTTGATACTGTTCTACCCCTGTCTCCCAACCCCCTCCCCCTTATATTTCTAACTGCTTATCACTACTGACCTTAGTAATAACCTCATGTCCTTGACAATATAGAAACATGTAAAAATTAATGATTTGGGAGAAAATTAGTGGATCCTGAAAGCCTGAAAAATTTCCAGACGTATTACAAGCTGGAACCAGTTGCAGAGAGTTACTGGGTCCTTGAAAGAGAGTACTGCAGAATAAGGGGCAAGATCTGCCCTAATCCTGGGATACTGCAGAACCCAGAAAAATATAGGTCTCAGTTTCTAACAAAGCAATAAACATGCATAAGGAAAGAGTTATAAATATCACCCCAGCATGCCTTCCATTAAAGGAAAACACAGAGATGCCTGCTGGAACTAAAAGTAATGTTTAAAAAACAGCTCATTCTCTACAAATATTATGAATTGGATTCTCCAATAGCAGTAGAAACTTGGATCATACATCCCAGGAGCCCCAAACATGAAAGCTTTAGCGATCTTAGGATTAATCAAGATCACACCATCAAATGTGCAGTCTTTTTGCTGTATATGTTTTTTCAGTGATTTGCCTTCTTGGCTTACCCACTGGGTTTTGCCTGTTTTTCCTCATTCTCCACTGTGTCTTTAGACAGTGCTGTCACTGACAGCAGGCTGAGTAAATCATCAATTGCATGCTGATGAGCTGGTTTCCCTTCTTTTGCCAGATTAAATCAGGACAGCCTTCAAGTTTGGAAAAGGAGAGGATGGTCTGTGCCATTACTTCTGACCTTTCCTTTCTTCTCTTTTTATCTGGGACTTTTTTTCCACAACCAAACTCTCTTCTGTTATGTCCTCAATTTAGGATACTTCTTTTCCTTCATCTTTTCTGCCAGGAACATAACTGTTTCATTGCCCTGCCAATTTGTTTTCTTTCTGTTTTTACTGATTTTACTTTGTGTTCCTTTTAATAAATAAGTATGCAATCTTATGAAAGTTTTAAGAGAATTCAAAAGCAAGAAGTCTATTCAGGGACTTCCCTGGTGTTGCAGTGGTTAAGAATCTGCCTGCCAATGCAGCGGTCATGGGTTCAATCCCTGGTCCGGGAAGATCCCACATGCTGTGGAGCAACTAAGCCCGTGTGCCACAACTACTGAGACTGTGCTCTAGAGCCCACGAGCCACAACTACTAAGCCTGCACGCCTGGAGCCCATGCTTCACAACGAGAGAAGCCACTGAAATGAGAAGCCTGCGCACCACAACGAAGAGTAGCCCCCGCTCGACGCAACTAGAGAAAGCCTGCATGCAGCAACAAAGACCCAGTGCTGCCAAAAATAAATAAATTTTTAAAAATAAATAAATAAAATAAAATAGCTTAAAAAGTCTATTCACTGACATTCTGAAGAATCAATATTTACAAATTCAATTTTCATATAAGATGGTGATAAGGGAAAAAAAAAACCCTATACGTTATAATTACCCAAAGTTGTTTTGAGAAATATATTCCAGAAACTTTGATATGCTAACATATGCATTTTAAATCTCCAAGGGAAGATTGTAAGCTGCATTTCCTGAACTTATTAGACGATGAATCCTTGTTTGCAAAGGATTTTCAGTGGAGCGTTTCCAAGAGCACACTCTCTTGCAAAGGCTGTCATATTCCCTTTTCCTTCAACTTATTTTATAATTCAGCTTTATATGTAATTTAGTAACTAATCATAATTTCAAAGAACCACAGACTTTTTAATAGTGATCTTTGGGACCTTTTTATTGGTAGTGATTTTTCTGTGGGAAATTTGGCCTGAGAGTAGATAAGGATTTATTGTAACTTTAATATGTTAAAAAATTTTAATATCCTAGGAATATTTATATATCTATTTAGATAGGAAACCTTCTATCTTCAGTTTTATTTTCATATTTACCTTAAGAAAAAGTGTGGAGAGCAGTGTGGCTAGAGTTCAATTTTTTTCCCTAGTATTATATATTTACTATTTTATGTACAATAGGAAGAAGTAACTGAAGCCATGGGTACAAATACTGAATTTTACCTGCCCATATGAGCTTCTGATTTGTCAATATTTCAGAACATTGCTCTTGGGGCTCAGCATGTCACATTAGCATACAATGAAGCCTCCTTTCTCTCCCAAAGTATGTTCTGTATCATGACTATGCCCCAGTCAAGGCCCCAGTCATCAACTTTAAACCCACAAGGTCACTTGGTCATCTTGTGATTACAACAGCAGCTTTACTGCTTGTAATTGTCCTACAGCTGTGGCAGGTCAATGGAAAAATGTTCTTTAAACACCATAAGCATCTGATTGTGCAATACCTAAATGAGTGTCATTGATTATTCACACTGCTGGCTGGTCAAAGCTGGGGAAGTAATTAGGGCTTTTTGTGTGGATTATCCACTGAGAAAAGGTCAAATAACTACAAACAGTGCCAGCAGAGAGGAGCCACCAAGGACGACAGCATCCATGATCAGTTAAGAAATGCTAAAGCAAGGCTTAATAATGATGTGCTTATGCCAGTTTCTACAGAATGTGATCATTCTGTCATAGAAATCCAATGAAGCATGAATGATGGCTACTTTTTCCCTGGAAGCTCTGCTTCAGGTCCCTGATGCCCATCAAACAGGTTTGTCAGGGAAGTAGACTGAGAAGAATTTAAAAAGCAGGGCTTTTCCCCCCCTCTCTTTTCTTTAAATCGAGAATAAAGCCTTCAGCTAGCAACCATTCTTTTTATGTCCCCTTTTGAAGCATCATAGCAATGTTGTTTTTCACATTTTTGATAAAATATCCCATCAAATGGTCTGTGTTATGGGAACTTGAAACTGTTCATTTGTTGATTTACATTAGGATCCTCTTCGAGCCACAGTTCTATTTATAGGAATATAATGCTGAAAACATGTTTCAGTTTGCTGAAGGATCTTTCATATTTTCCAAGATTAAGATATTTCTTCTAAATCCACTTAGTCATTCTTGGGACTAGCTTCCATCCTCAATAGATATTCATTGTTTTAGTTTAAAATACTGGTTTCCATTAAACTGAAGATGTTCTGGGAAAGCCAGCAATGTAGCCACTTTTACCTTAGTGAAGACTGAGGTCATGTTTGATTGTGGCTTAAGGAGGATCTACTTTCTAAAACCGGACAGAAGAGCTTTCAAAACCTAATGGTGGAATTTCAGGCAGTGTAACAAACCAAAAGGAAGGTATTTTGGGGCAGGCACCCTTAACTCAATTCCTTAGTTAACCACCCTCTGTTTCTACTGTTGGCTCTTGTCCCAGTCTAGAAGTCTCCTAAGGTGCAGAGAGAATTGTAATGAGAATGAAATGTGAAAATATATTGTGAAGTGCCTGCATAGTGCCTGGCATGCAGTAAGGCTCAACAACAGATATATATATGCCAGAAGCCTAGGAGAGGCAGGAAAATTTGCTTTTAAAAAATTAACATATTTCTGGGACTTCCCTGGTGGTCCAGTAGGTAAGACTCTGTGCTCCCAATGCAGGGGGCCTGGTTTGATCCCTGGTTGGAGAACTAGGTCCTAAGTGCATGCTGCAACTAAGAAGTCTGCGTGCTGCAACTAAGGATCCTGCATGCTGCAACTAAATATGCCACAACGAAGATCCCATGTGCCGCAACTAAGACCCAGCACTGCCTAAATAAATAAATAAATAAATAAATATTTTTAAAAATTAAGGGCTTACCTGGTGGCGCAGGGCTTCCTTGGTGGCACAGTGGTTAAGAATCCGCCTGCCAATGCAGGGGACACGGGTTTGAGCCCTGGTCTGGGAAGATCCCACATGCCGTGGAGCAACTAAGCCTGTGCGCCACAACCACTGAGCCTGCGCTCTAGAGCCTGTGAGCCCCAACTGCTGAGCCCGTGTGCCACAACTACTGAAGCCCACGCACCTAGAGCCCGTGCTCCACAACAAGAGAAGCCACCTCAGTGAGAAGCCCTCGCGCCACAATGAAGAGTAGCCCCTGCTCGCCGCAACTAGAGGAAGCCCACGTGCAGAAACGAAGACCCAATGCAGCCAAAAATAAATATAAATAAATAAATTTTAAAAATATGTATTTAAAATATAAAAAATTAAGATATTTCTGTTTCTGAAGTATTATTTTAAAAATTGTGCAAGTTCTGAATGATAGAGTTGTGAGAGTTGTCTGCTATTTTGTACTGATTCCTTCCCATTGATCATTTAAATAAGGGATTATCTTGTTTCCCCCGCTTAGACTGGGGATTAGTGGTTGAAAAGCAAAGACGGGGTATATAGTGGCTCAGAAACATAGGATATCCAAGGAACATTGCAATGACATTTATATTTTGTAAGAAAGGAATTTTCACTGTTCAGCAATAAGAGAAAGAAAATGGAAGCTATATGGTTTAAATGGTAAGAAAGTAAAAAATTCATAATTCAGATTGCCCTTGTCTTTAAGAATGTATTAAAAGGTCAAATGAAAAAAATTTTGTTTTTTTGTTTTAGTTCATGGACAAGATGAAAAAAATTTGTATTTCCTATTTGCATTACTGTAATTTATGAGGAGAATGCTGTCCTAGTCAAGTCAGAGGCAGCAGTTCTGGGAGCAGGCAGACTTTGTCTTTAGTGGGTACTTGATTTTCTGCTACCTTTGTATCTGTTACTCTTTCTGTGGGTTGATGGAGCAGGTGAGTTCCTGGGAGCAGCAGTGACAGAGTAGTTGAATAGTAGGAAAACCACTGGGGGAGGAAGCAGAAGACCCAGGTTTTCGTCTCAGCCTCATCTTATAATAGTCTTCCAGTCCTAAAAACGTTGTGAAGGGAGAATTTTTTTGTTTTTTTTTTGTATTAATGTAACAGATTTGTTGAGATATAATTCACATGCCATAAAATTAACACTTTTAAAGAGTACAGTTAGTGGTGTTCCGTATATTTACAGAGTTGTGCAGCAATCATCACTGTCTAGTTTTAGAACATTTCTGTCACCCTGAAAAGAAATCTTGTACCCATTAGTGGTCATTCTTCATTCCTCCTCCCTCCAGAGCCTGACAGCCACTAATTTATTTTTTGCTTCTATGGATTTGCCTATGCTAGACATTTCATATGAACAGAATCATACAAGCTGTGGTTGATTGTGTTTGACTTTTTTCACTTAGCACAATGTTTTCAGGGTTCATCCGTGTTGCAGTATTATGTAACAGTAATTTATTTCTTTTTTTCCCCAGTTTTTTTTTTGTGGTAAAATACACATAACATAAAATTTACTATCTTAACCATTTTTAAGTATACATTTCAATGGTATTAAGTACATTCTTATTGGGGTGCAACCATTGCCACCATACATCTCCAAACTCTTTATCTTCAAAACTGGAACTCTATACACATTAAACTGTAACTCCTTTGTCTCTTGTACACAGCATAGAGTTGAATCATGTTTGTTTTGTTTTGTTTTTTAATCTATTCTGCCAATCTCTGTCTTTTGAGTAAAGAGTTGAATCTATTTACATTTAAAATAACTACTAATATGGAGGGATTTCTGTCATTTTGCTATTCTCTATATGCCTTATAACTTTTTTGGCCTTCATTTTCCATATTACTGTCTTCTTTTGTGTTTAGTTGATTTTTTTTCTTTTTTTTTTGTAGTGAGATGCTTAAATTACTTTCTCATTTCCATTTGTGTATATTCTTTAGCAATTTTCTTTGTGGTTACCATAGGGAGCAATTTAACATCCTAAATTTAACATCCTAAATTTATAACATTCTAATTTGAATTTATACCAGCTTAACTTCAATAACATACAAAAACTCTGCTTCTTTAATATGTTCACCCCTACCCCTTTTGATGTCACAAAATACATCTTTATACATTGTGTGACAAAAAAACATAAACTAATATTTTTCTAATGCATTAGTCTCCTAAATTATGTAGAAAACAAAATGTGGAGTTACAAATCAAAGTTACAGTAATACTAGCTTTTAGACTAATAAATGTTTTTTTTTTAAGTATTAGTTTCTTAAATCATGTAGAAAACAAAAAGTGGAATTACACACCACTGTTACAATAATACTAGCTTTCATAATTGCCTATGTGTTTACCTTTACGGAGATCTTTATTTCTTCACACAGCTTTGAGTTACTGTCTAGTGTCCTTTCATTTAGCCCTGCAGGACTCTCTTTGGCATTTCTTGAAGGGTAGGGCTAGTGGTAACAAACTTCCTCAGCCTCTGTTTATCTGAGAATGTCCCAACTTCTACCTCACTTTTTTTTTTTTTTTTTTTTTTTTCGGTACGCGGGCCTCTCACTGTTGTGGCCTCTCCCGTTGCGGAGCACAGGCTCCGGACGCACAGGCTCAGCGGCCGTGGTTCACGGGCCTAGCCGCTCTGCGGCATGTGGGATTTTCCTGGACTGGGGCACGAACCCGTGTTCCCTGCATTGGCAGGCAGACTCTAAACCACTGCACCACCGGGGAAACCCTCTCCCTCACTCTTAAAGGATAGTTTTGCAAGACATAGGATTCTTTATTTTATTTTTTTTTTTAATTTTATTTATTTTTATTTTTGGCTGCATTGGGTCTTTGTTGCTGTGCACGGGCTTTCTCTAGTTGCCGCGAGCAGGGGCTACTCTTCGTTGCAGTGCAAGGGCTTCTCATTGCGGTGGCTTCTCTTGTTGCAGAGCATGGGCTCTAGGTGTGCAGGCTTCAACAGTTGTGATGTGTAGGCTCAGTAATTGTGGCTTGTGGGCTCTAGAGCGTAGGCTCAGTAGTTGTGTTGCACGGGCTTAGTTGCTCTGTGGCATGTGGGATCTTCCTGGACCAGGGCTCGAACCCATGTCCCCTGTATTGGCAGGCGGATTCTTAACCACTGTGCCACCAGGGAAGCCCAAGACATAGGATTCTTAAAAAAAAGAAAAAAAAAAAGATACAGGATTCTTGGTTACCAGTTTTTTTTTTTTTTTTCTTTTAGCACTTTGAATATTTAGTCCACTGCCTTCTGGCCTCCAAAGTTTCTGATGAGAAATCTGCTGATAATCTTATTGAGGAGCCCTTGTATGTGATGAGTTGCTTCTCTTGCTGCTTTTAAAATTCTCTCTTGGACTTCCCTGGTGGCCCAGTGGTTAAGAACCCACCTACCAATGCAGGGAACCTCTTGCAGGATCTTTCTGGTCTGGGAACATCTCACATGCCATGGAGCAAATAAGCCTGTGTGCCACAACTACAGAGCCTGAGCTCTGGAGCCTGCATGCCACAACTACTGAAGCCCCTGCGCCTAGAGCCAGTGCTCTGCAACAAGAGAAGCCATCGCAATAAGAAGAGTAGCCCCCGCTCGCCGCAACTAGAGAAAGCCCGCGTGCAGCAATGAAGACCCAACACAGCCAAAAAAAAAAAAAAAAAAATTCTCTATCTTTCAACAACTTGATTATAATCTGACTCAGCGTGGGTCTTTTTGAGTTCATTCTACGTGGAGTTTGTTGAGTTTCTCAGATGCTTATATTCATGTATTTTGTCAAATTTGGGAAGTTTTTAGCCATTATTTGTTCAAATATTCTCTCCACCCCTTTCTCTCTCTTCAACTTCTTGGACTCCCACAATATGTATATTGCTCTGGTTGATGGAGCCCCACAACCAGGGGCTCACTTCACTTTTCTTCAATCTTTTTTCTTTCTGTTATTCAGATTTTTAAATTCCTATTCTCCTATCTTAAAGTTCACTGATTCTTCTGCCTGCTCAAATTTGCCTTTGAATCCCTACAGTGAATTTTTCATTTCAGTTATTGTACTCTTCAGCTTCAAATTTTCATTTTGGTTTTCTACATCTTTATTGATATTTCCATTTTGTTTATAGATTGTTTTCTTGATTTTCTCCATTTCTTCTTTTAGTTTTTGAGCATCATTAAGACAGTTGTTTTGTTTTAAAATCTATGTCTAGTAGATCCACTGTCTTTTTTCAGGGACAGTTTCTGTTAGTTTATTTTTTTCCTCTGAATGGGCCTTCTTGTTTCCTGTATTCCTTGTATTTTTAATTGAAAACTGAATGTTTAAACCTAATAATGTGGTGACTCTGGAAATCATATTCTCCTCCATCCACAAGGTTTGTGTTTTTCTCCTTTTCTTTTTTTTTTTTGGATTATCGTAGTCTGTCTCTGTTCCAATGATCAGCCTGAGGTGTAAACTTAAGGTCTTCTCAGGTCTTTTCTTTTTTTCTCTTTTTTTTTTTAACACCTTTATTGGAGTATAATTGCTTTACAATGGTGTGTTCATTCCTGCTGTATAACAAAATGAATCAGCTATACATATACACGCATCCCCATATCTCCTCCCTCTTGCGTCTCCCTCCCACCCTCCCTATCCCACCCCTCTAGGTGGACACAAAGCACCGAGCTGATCTCCCTGTGCTATGTGGCTGCTTCCCACTAGCTATCTATTTTACATTTGGTAGTGTATATATGTCCATACCACTCTCTCACTTCGTCCCAGCTTACCCTTCCCCCTCCCCGTGTCCTCAAGTCCATTCTCTATGTCTACATCTTTATTCCTGTCCTGCCCCTAGTTTCTTCAGAACGTTTTTGTTTGTTTGTTTGTTTTTAGATTCCATATATATATGTGTTAGCTTATGGTATTGGTTTTCCTATTTCTGACTTACTTCACTCTGTTTGTCAGTCTCTATGTCCATCCCCCTCGCTACAAATAACTCAGTTTCGTTTCTTTTTATGGCTGAGTAATATTCCATTGTATATATGTGCCACATCTTCTTTATCCATTCATCTGTCAATGGACACTTTGCCTCCATGTCCTGGCTATTATAAATAGAGCTGCAATGAACATTGTGGTACATGTCTCTTTTTGAATTATGGTTTTCTCAGGGAGAAATGTCTATTTATGTCTTCTGCCCATTTTAGGATTTGGTTGTTTGTTTTTTTGATATCGAGCTGCATGAGCTGCTTGTATATTTTGGAGATTAATCCTCTGTCAGTTGCTTCATTTGCAAATATTTTCTCCCATTCTGAGGGTTGTCTTTTCATGTTGTTTATGGTTTCCTTTGCTATGCAAAAGCTTTTAAGCTTCATTAGGTCCCATTTGTTTATTTTTGTTTTTACTTCCATTTCTCTAGGAGGTGGGTCAAAAAGGATCTTGCTGTGATTT
>NC_041218.1:50431593-50432505 GCF_002837175.3 Physeter macrocephalus
TAATCCATTTGGAGTTTGTTTTTGTGTATGGTGTTAGGAAGTGTTCTAATTTCATTCTTTTACATGTAGCTATCCAGTTTTCCCAGCACCACTGTTGAAGAGGCTGTCTTTTCTCCATTGTATATTCTTGCCTCCTTTATCAAAGATAAAGTGACCATATATGCGTGGGTTTACCTCTGGGCTTTCTATCCTGTTCTATTGATCTGTATTTCTATTTTTCTGCTAATACCATACTGTCCTGATTACTGTAGCTTTGTAGTATAGTTTGATGTCTGGGAGCCTGATTCCTCCAGCTCCATTTTTCTTTCTCAAGATTGCTTTGGCTCTTCGGGGTCTTTTGTGTTTCCATGCAAATTGTGAAATTTTTGGTTCTAGTTCTGTGAAAAATGCCATTGGTAGTTTGATAGGGATTGCATTGAATCTGTAGATTGCTCTGGGTAGTATAGTCATTTTCACAATGTTGATTCTTCCAATCCAAGAACATGGTATATCTCTCCAACTGTTAGTATCATCTTTAATTTCTTTCATCAGTGTCTTATAGTTTTCTGAACACAGGTATTTTGTCTCCTTAGGTAGGTTTATTCCTAGGTATTCTATTCTTTTTGTTGCAGTGGTAAATGGGAGTGTTTCCTTAATTTCTCTTTCAGATTTTTCATCATTAGTGTATAGGAATGCAAGAGATTTCTGTGCATTAATTTTGTATCCTGCTACTTTACCAAATGCATTGATTAGCTCTAGTACACCTCACACCAGTCAGAATGGCCATCATCAAAAAATCTACAAACAGTAAACGCTGGAGAGGGTGTGGAGAAAAGGGAACCCTCTTGCACTGTTGGTGGGAATGTAAATTGATACAGCCACTATGGAGAACAGTACGGAGCTTCCTTAAAAAACTAAAAATAGAACTACCAT
>NC_041218.1:50433581-50447531 GCF_002837175.3 Physeter macrocephalus
CTATCCTGGAGAATGTTCCATGAGCACTTGAGAAGAAAGTGTATTCTGTTGTTTTTGGATGGAATGTCCTGTAAATATCAATTAAGTCCATCTTGTTTAATGTATCATTTAAAGCTTGTGTTTCCTTATTTATTTTCATTTTGGATGATCTGTTCATTGGTGAAAGTGGGTGTTAAAGTCCCCCACTATTATTGTGTTACTGTCGATTTCCCCTTTTATGGCTGTTAGCATTTGCCTCATGTATTGAGGTGCTCCTATGCTGGGTGCATAAATATTTACAATTGTTATGTCTTCTTCTTGGATTGATCCCTTGATCATTATGTAGTGTCCTTCTTTGTCTCTTGTATTAGTCTTTATTTTAAAGTCTATTTTGTTTGATATGAGAATTGCTACTCCAGCTTTCTTTTGATTTCCATTTGCATGGAATATCTTTTTCCATCCCCTCACTTTCAGTCTGTATGTGCCCCTAGGTATGAAGTGGGTCTCTTGCAGACAGCATATGTACAGGTCTTGTTTTTGTATCCATTCAGCCAGTCTGTGTCTTTTGGTCGGAGAATTTAATCCATTTACATTTAAGGTAGTAATCGATATGTATGTTCCCATTAACATTTTCTTAATTGTTTTGGGTTTGTTATTGTAAGTCTTTTACTTCTCTTGTGTTTCCTGCCTAGAGAAGTTCCTTTAGCATTTGTTGTAGAGCTGGTTTGTTGGTGCTGAATTGTCTTAGCTTTTGCTTTTCTCTAAAGGTTTTAATTTCTCCATTGAATCTGAATGAGATCCTTGCTGGGTAGAGTAACCTCGGTTGTAGGTTTTTCCCTTTCATCACTTTAAATATGTCTTGCCTCTCCCTTCCACTTGCAGAGTTTCTGCTGCAAGGTCAGCTGTTAACCTTATGGGGATTCCCTTGTATGTTAATTGTTGCTTTTCCCTTGCTGCTTTTAATATTTTTTCTTTGCATTTAATTATTGACAGTTTGATTAATATGTGTCTTGGCATGTTTCTTCTTGGATTTATCATGTATGGGACTCTCTGTGCTTCCTTGACTTGATTGACTATTTCCTTACCCATATTAGGGAAGTTTTAAAGTATAATCTCTTCAAATATTTTCTCAGTCCCTTTTTTTTCTCTTCTTCTTCTGGGACCCCTATAATTCGAATGTTGGTGTGTTTATGTTGTCCCAGAAGTCTCTGAGATTGTCCTCAAGTCTTTTCATTCTTTTTTCTTTATTCTGCTCTGCGGTAGTTATTTCCACTATTTTATCTTCCAGGTCACTTATCCGTTCTTCTGTCTCAGTTCCTTGCTCCTTCATCTGCTGTGTATTTCTCTGTTTTCTCATTTTGCTTAACTTACTGTGTTTGGGGTCTCTGTTTCGCCAGCTGCAGATTCATAGTTCCCGTTGTTTTTGGTGTCTGCTCCTAGTGGGTCAGGTTGGTTCAGTGGGTTGTGTAGGCTTACTGATGGAGGCGACTGGTGCCTGTGTTCTCGTGAATGAGGCTGGATCTTGTCTTTCTGGTGGGCAGGACCACGTCCAGTGGTGTGTTTTGGGGTGTCTGTGAACTTATTACGATTTTAGACTGCCTCTCTGCTAATGTGTGGGGTTGTGTTCCTGTCTTGCTAGTCGTTTGGAAGAGGGTGTCCAGCACTGTAGCTCTCTGGTCGTTGAGGAAGCTGCGTCTTAGCATTGAGATGGAGATCTCTGGGAGAGCTTTCGCTGTTTGATATTACATGGGGCTGGGAGGTCTCTGGTGCACCAATGTCCTGAACTTGGCTCTCCCACCTCAGAGGCTTAGGCCTGTCATCCGGCCAGAGCACCAAGACCCTGTCAGCCACACAGCTCAGAAGAGAATGGAGGAAAAAAAATGAAAATAAATAAATTAATTAAATAAAGTTATTAAAATAGAAAAAAATTATTAAAAATAAACAAATTTTAAAATAATTTTAAAAAAGAAAATGAGAAAGAAAGAAGAGAGCAACTAAACCAAAAAACAAATCCACCAATGATAACAAGCACTAAAAACTATAATAAAACAAAACAAAAAAAAAAAGAAAAAATGGACAGTGAGAACCCTAGGACAAATGGCAAAAGCAGGGCTATACAGACAAAATCACAGAAAGAAGCATACACATACACACTCACAAAAAGAGAAAAAAGGAAAAAGTATATATATATAAATAAAAAAAGGAAGAGAGCAACCGAATCAATAAACAAATCTACCAATGATAATAACCTCTAAATACTAAACTAAGATAAACATAAAACCAGAAACAAATTAGATGCAGAAAGCTAACCCCAAGTCTACAGTTGCTCCCAAAGTCCACCTCCTCTATTTGGGATGATTCGTTGTCTGTTCAGGTATTCCACAGATGCAGGGTACATCAAGTTGATTGTGGAGATTGAATCTGCTGCTCCTGAGGCTGCTGGGGGAGATTTCCCTGTCTCTTCTTTGTTTGCACATCTCCTGGGGTTCAGCTTTGGATTTGGCCCCACTTCTGCGTGTAGGTTGCCTGAGGGCGTCTTTTGGGAAGTCTGAAGTCTTCTGCCAGCGTTCAGTAGGTATTCTGTAGGAGTTGTCCCACGTGTAGATGTAGTTTTGATGTATTTGTGGGGAGGAAGATGATCTCCACGTCTTACTCCTCCGCCATCTTGAAGGTGCCCCTTCTCAGGTCTTTTCTGAGCCTATGCCTTCCCCTGGGCATGCATGGTGACTTCCTAATTTCACCTGTATATGCAGTTGCTTTTGAATGACCTACTCTTCAATGTTTGGCTCCCAAAAAGGGAAAAAGAGAAAAATGAAGGGGGGAAAATGGCACTGGCTTTAACCGCCCACCCCCCAGGAAGTCACTTCAGCCAGGGGGAAGGTGCTTACAATGGTGGAGGAAGGTGCAACAACATTGGTAACCACTTCTTTGCACCTCTGTGATCAGAAGCAGTGATTAGTGATCAGAGCACAGATCCCTGATATTTGGAGGACAAGGTTCTTTTGCCCATCTTGAACCCAACAAGCTGTGGGTAAGCTGCTCTAGTAACACTTACACAGCTGCCTGCCAGTGAGCTGAGAGGTGTTGAATGGGTAGCTACTACTGTGCTAAGAGCTGAAATTGACTGAAATTAACTGCAATTTACCATCCAAATAATTCAGTCTTCCCCTGGGTGTTGCAAGCCTTCCATAGACTACAGAGTTCCAAAATAGTTAATATCAGGTAGATTGTGCCAGTTTAATTGTTGTCTAGGTGGGGAGACATTTCTGGTGCCTCCTACTCTGTCGTCTTCCCAGAAGCTGCCTTCATTCCTTTTTATTGCTGAATAACATTCCATTTATGGGTAGACCTCATTTTGTTTCTCTATACATCAGTTGATAGACATTTTTGTTGTTTCCACTTTTAGGTAATTATGAACAATGCTGCTACAAACATTTGTGCAAAGTTTATATGGACACATGTTTTCATTTCTCTTAAGTATATACCTAGTAGTGGAATTGCTGGGTCATATGGTAAGTCTATGTTCAACATTCTGAGGAACTGCCAAACTATTATCCAAAGTGGCTACACCATTTTACATTCCCATCAACAATGTTTGAGGGTTCCAATTTCTCTACTTCCTCATCAACACTTGTTATTTTCAGTCTTTTTGATTGTAGCCATTCTAGTGGGTGTGAAGTGGTATCTCATTGCAGTCTTGATTTGTATTTCCTTGATAGCTAATGATGTTGATCACCTTTTCATGTGGGCTACTTTTTGGATTTGGAGAAATGAAAGGACATGGTTTATTTTTAGTGTTCTTCTATTTTTTGAGGGCTTCTACCCTTTTATGGTATAATAATCTCTTCACAGTCTCATTTATCAAGGTGTATTTTAGGCAGGCTCAGCTGAGAGCTCAGTATCCTGAGACCTTACCTGTCTGGGCCAGTAGGGTAAAGGAGAGAAGGTGGAAATAGGAGGCCAGTGGTGAGAGGGTGTCCAACAGTCTATACTGTTTCATTTAAAGAGGTGAGGAAACTATAACTGGGGCTAGGTGGATGTTAGTACCCAAAGAGTCTGATCTCGTGATCAGGTCACAGTAGCAGAAATCTCTAGTTAGGGACAGTTCTCAGAGTCATTAATTCAACAAATATTTATGAAGCAGTTGCTGTGAACCAACCAGAATCTGTTTTATATGCCACAGATAGCCTGATAAAATAGCAGTTAAGTTCCCTGTCTTCCTATCACTTATGTTCTAGTGGAGGATCAATTTAGTTTAGAGTAGAAATTCAGTCTGTGGGCATAAGAGATTGGCAAAGGCTGGGCAATGGGAGAGGCTCAAGATTTGAATGGAACTCTCCTTCCAACATGGAATGTAGACGCCACTTCAGAAAACTGCAGCAGAGGCCTGATCACAGAGGAAAAACACCCCACGCTGGGATGAAGGATCAGAGGGCCATATGTGGGCATGTGAATTCTTACTTTGCTATAGGCAAGAAGACTAATTCTGCAACCTGGCAGCTTAGGGACTAGGCGTCTTGCTACTGGGTCATGATTGGTTCAGGAGTGGAGGAGTGGTGCTGAGTAGATAGTAGGAGGTCATTAGTGCCTGCAGCAGAGCTAGACTTAGGGGAGAAGGAAAATGGCACCTTTCCTCTAAAATGAAGATTCTGCCTCCCCTTCAGAGTCTCTGTAGTACTTTTTATGAGGATGATATAGCTGGTAGGTGGCAGAATTGTAAGCTTTCAGGGAGAGAATTTATGTGAAAGCACTCTGAAATATTGTCAAACAACATCAGTATATAAGGTATTAGAATAATAATGATAATTATTGCTTGTAGCTACTAATGTCTGAGAGGGCATCAGATTATGGTGGTGGCAGGTGATACAGAGGAGAGGAGACCATAGACACACAAGTGACTCATCACATTCCTGTTCAAGGAACCCAAACAGTTACAAAATTTCGGCATACTTTTTGTACCACAAATGTGGTTCTGTCAAAAATGATGGAGTGTTCCCTTTTCACCACACCCTTTCCAGTATTTATTGTTTCTAGATTTTTTGATAATGGCCATTCTGACCTGTGTGAGGTGATACCTCATTGTAGTTTTGATTTGCATTTCTCTAATAATTAGTGATGTTGAGCATCTTTTCTTGTGCCTCTTGGCCATCTGTATGTCTTCCTTGGTGAAATGTCTGTTTAGGTCTTCCGCCCATTTTTTAACTGGATTGTTTGTTTTTTTGATATTGAGCTCCATGAGCTGTTTATATTTTGGAGATTAATCCTTTGTCTGTTGTTTCATTTGCAAATATTTCCTCCCATTCTGAGGGTTGTCTTTTTGTGTTACTTATGGTTTCCTTTGCTGTGCAAAAGCTTTTAGGTTTAATTAAGTCCCGTTTGTTTATTTTTGTTTTAATTTCTCTTACTCTAGGAGGTGGGTCAAAAAAGATCTTGCTGTGGTTTATGTCAAAGAGTGTTTTTCCTCTAAGAGTTTTATAGTGTCTGGTCTTACATTTAAGTCTTTAATCCATCTGGAGTTTATTTTTGCGTATGGTGTTAGGTAGTGTTCTAATTTCATTCTTTTACATGTAGCTGTCCAGTTTTCCCAGCACCACTTATTGAAGAGGCTGTCTTTTCTCCATTGTATGTTCTTGCCTCCTTTGTGGTAAATTCGGTGCCCATATGTACGTGGGTTTATCTCTGGACATTCTATCTTATACCATGGAACCCTCCTGCACTGTTGGTGGGAATGTAAATTGATACAACCACTATGGAAAACAGTATGGAGGTTCCTTAAAAAACTAAAAATAGAACTACCACATGACCCAGCAATCCCACTACTGGGCATATACCCTGAGAAAACCATAATTGAGAAAGAGTTATGTACCACAATGTTCATTGCAGCTCTACTTACAATAGCCAGGATATGGAATCAACCTAAATGTCCATCGACAGATGAATGTTTAAAGAAGATGTGACACATATATACAATGGAATATTACTCAGCCATAAAAAGAAATGAAATTGAGTTATTTGTAGTGAGGTGGATGGACCTAGAGTCTGTGGAATGAAATTGAGTTATTTGTAGTGAGGTGGATGGACCTAGAGTCTGTCATATAGAGTGAAGTAAGTCAGAAAGAGAAAAACAAATACCGTATGCTAATGTGTATATATGGAATCTAAAAAAACAAAAAAGGTACTGATGAACCTAGTTGCAGGGCAGGAATAAAGAGGTAGACACAGAAAATGGACTTGAGGACATGGGGTGGGAGGGCAAAGCCAGGGGAAAGTGAGAGTAGCATTGACCTGTACACACTACTGAATGTAAAATAGTTGGCTGGTGGGAAGCAGCAGCATAGCACGGGGAGATCAGCTCGGTGCTTTGCAATGACCTAGAGGGTGGGATAGGGAGGGTGGAAGGGAGGCTCCAGAGGGAGGGGATATGGGGACATGTGTATGCCTATGGCTGATTCGCTTTGCTGTGCAACAGAAACTAACACAGTATTGTGAAGCAATTATACTCCAATAAAGATCTATTTTTAAAATATGTTAGAGTGGCATCCCTTTCTGTCTCTTCGATGCTAAATGTTGCAGAAGGAGACATGAGAAACAAGTAGATAAGAGACTATTTAGTTTTTATCTTTTTGCTTAATCTGTGTTTTCAACTTTTAAACCAGTTGGATGCAAATTTCTTATTACAGGACATGATTTTTCCTTTCTGGAGTAACAGAAACTAGTTTCTTCTGGTTGATTATTAAAATCTTTGTTCAAATAAAGCCAAGAAAACTGGAGTGGGTCTCATCTCTCAGATGGTTCAGGCAGAGTTAAGAAATAATAAGCAGAGGAAGCACTGTATCAGAATGCATCTGACTGTAAGAAATAGAAAACTCATCTGTGGAGGCCTAAACAAATGGGATTTCATATTTCTTACCTAACAAGAAGTCTGGAGGTAGGCAGTTGACTGTGTTGATCTAATGATTTCTGGGCCAATTTCTTTGTCATTTTCCTGACCAGAATATAGCTGCTGTGGCTCTAGCCACCACATCAATGTTTAGGACAGAAAAAGGTAGACAGGCGGAGACTTTCTCCTTGTGAAGTATGGTCTTTTATTTAGGAGAAAAGCCTTCCTTAGCGAACTTACACAATGTCTCATTGGCCAGGATTGGATCATGTGCTCACTTTTTGGCCAATCCCTGAAGAAGGGGAAGGAGATTGTTATGAGTGATTTAGACGAGTTCAGCTCATTCCTTGTGGCTGAGGTAGGGGCCTAACCTTCCTGAAATCAAAGGATCTCTGCCAACAACCTGAATACAAGTAATAGTTTTACTACCAGAGAAGATACAGCTGTAGCATAAACAAGGCTCGGTACCTGGCCCATGTGCCAGTGGATCCAAAAGTGACTGCACACCCAGATTGGTGATGGGGGTGGGGGGGTACTCCTGGAAACTTAATGCAAAAAAGATCCACAGAACTTTGCCACATTAGACTAGAGGGGTGTCCCTGGACAATCTTGTGCTCTGGTGCCTTCACTGTAGAGCCCTATGTGGTTCTTTTCCTTCTCACTATAAGTTAGGGATAAAGGATTCTTCAGCCAGTACACACCCCACTGCCTTGGGTGGCCTCCTACCCCTTTTTCATTCTCTTTCTGCTGTCAGAGCCTCACAGGGACCTAGGGAAAACAAATAGCTGTCAGGCTCTTATTGTGTGCCAGGCATGTGCTGAGCACTTTATATTCTTTATCTAATTGAATCCTCCTAAAAGCCCTTTGAAGTAGGTACTGTGAGTATCATCCTTATTTTGTGGTTGAGAAACTGTAAATTGACCCTCCTAGCCTAGGGCCACAAATACCCAGAAACTGGACCACGGAAATTCCCTGGTTAGAGTCTACCAGCCCATCATTTTGTTCTTCCATTTCCAGTAAACTCGATTTCTGTGTCTGTCCTTTTTATGGTATTTCTCACAGTGTCCTGGAAAAGGCTACTATGTAAGTGTAAACTGACCAAAGTTACACAACTAGTAAGTGGCCAGGCCAGGTTTTGACTCCAGAGTCTGTGCTCTGAAGCAATGTGATCAGCTCTCTAATCTCCCCAAATAGAAGGTGAGTAAAATGGAGATTGAGAGGGCTCAACTAAATATCTAGCATGTGGTGTTAATCCTCATAGAACAGCATATGTATATTTAACAAGGGCTTTCTGAAGACATAATGCCCCAGTTTATTTTGGGTTTTTATTGAAATATAGTTGGTTTACAATGTTGTGTTAATTTCTGCTGTACAGTAAAGTGGTGATTCAGCTATACATCTATATACCTTCTTTTTTTTTTCTTTTTTTTGGGGTGGGCCACATTGTGCAGCATTTGGGAACTTAGTTCACTGACCAGGAATCGAACTCGTGCCCCCTGACGTGGAAGCATGGAATCTTAACTGCTGGGCTGCCAGGGAAGTCCCTATACATTCTTTTTAACATTCTTTTCCATTATGATTTATCACAGGAAATTGAATATAGTTCCCTGTGTTATACAGTAAGACCTTGTTGTTTATCCACTCTCTATATTCTAGTTTGCATCTGCTAACCTCAAACTCCCACTCCATCCCTCCCCTCACCCCACCCTTTGGTAACCATAGGTATGTTTTCTATGTCTGTATGTTTCTGTTTTGTAGATAAGTTCATTTGTGTCATATTTTAGGTTCCACATATAAGTGATACCATATGGTATTTGTCTTTCTCTGTCTGATTTCACTTAGTATGATAATCTATAAGTCCATCCATGTTGCTTCAAATGGAATTATTTCATTCTTTTTCATTCTTTTTCATTCTTTTTTATACATTGTATAAATGTACCACATCTTCTTTATCCATTCATCTGTCGATGGACATTTAGGTTGTTTCCATGTTTTGGCTATTTGTGAATAGTGTGAACATAGGGGTTCATGTATCTTTTTGAATTCTATTTTTAGTTTTTTGAGGAACCTCCATACTGTTTTCCATAGTGGCTGCACCAACTTACATTCACACCAACAGTGTAGGGGGACTCTCTTTTTTCCACACCCTCTCCAGCATTTGTTATTTGTAGACATTTTCATCATGACCATTCTGACCAGCATGAGGTGGTACCTCATTGTAGTTTTGATGTACATAGTGCCCCAATTTAATATAAATAGAAGAGTTTCCATATTCTGAGGCATTCTTGTGGAGCAGCGATGTCTTCCGATAATGGTGTATTAGCTCTCAAAGAAATGTTGATGATCCTTCATTTTCTAAATACAGGTATCCGCCACTGTCGAAAGTTTGCTTTACGCCACTTCACTTTTATGAAAGACCTACATGAGCACGCATTTTTGCTAATCAAAAGAAATCCAAGAGGATTTTTGCTTTTACAAGAAAGGCAAAAAGCAAAACTAGCATTCAGCATTTGTTTTGCAGTGAACGGTTACAGAGGCAGCACACATCCTGATCAGTGAGAGCAGCACCGCCAAGCTCCTTCCCCAGGAACTACACTCATCATCAAGCTGCCATAGCTTCGAACTGTGTCTGTGCGCTTTTGTGCTTGATCTTGATTTATTTTGTGCCTCTGTTAGCAAGATGTGTCCTAAAGTAATTGCTTCTTAAGTTTACACCATTTCAGCTTAGGAAGGGTTTCATAGGAATGCTCTGCTTTTAGATAGTGGGGGAGTCCTGTACCTTCTTTGTCTGAAGTCCTAGAACTTATCAGTATAGTGCCTCTAAAGAAGGATAAAGACCTAGGAATCACATTAGATTGAAAACCCTGCCTCTTACAAGTGGCATAAAGTGAAACACACCTATTTGAATGTTACTTTTGCCCTCATTTTGTTTCTTGGATATTTTTGTTGAAGCTGAAAAGCTTTTTCTGAATAGTAAGTGACCTTGACAAAAACTGGCTTTACTCTGCAGATGTTTTAAAGTTATAGCAGTCAGATCGACATACCTGATTACTATTTTTTCACACCCAATTTTCTGCTGTTTATTTTTAAATGTGTAACATGCTTGCCTTAGCTTGTACTGGCTCTAGCTGCCAGTGGAGTGTTCTGTAATAATTTTTTTTTGTGGCAGCCTTCATACGAAAGTAATTCATGGCATGGTTTGAGCCAAGTTAGTACACTGAAAACTAAAAGGACTGTTGTTTATTTAAGATTGAACTGGGGGACGACTAGAGGGCACTGCCCTTCCAATGCCAAGCAATGAACCAATCTAAACACTGTGTCATCATCAAATATAAACATCATTTAATGAGTGCTCTTGTTATACATAAAGAATATAGAAGAATTCATTTTTCCTTTTCTTTTTTCATAGAATCTAAAAGCACAGGAGGTTTTGCTAGTTCAATTATGATCTTGTTTTTGCTGGCTTATTGATTTAGGAATAAATGAATAACCTGTCCTTTTGGAGGGAATTTCTTAGTATTTCATCTTTTGTTGAAATACCATTCTTATTCCATCATGTTTAAGTACTGTGACAACATTTTGTTAATGAGGGGATTGGGATGGGGTGCAGTGGGGGACAGGACAGGGCAGCATATCAGAGGGATGTCATTACCTTTTCTATACAATCTCAAATTAGACCTTTGTTTACAGATTAACTTTCTTTAGGGAGGAAATACATTTGAATTCCCCACATATATTTAAACAACTTTTGCTCTGTATGCAAAGTATAGCACATAACTTAGAATAAAAATTTCCATTTTGCATGGTTATGCCTCCAAGTATGCAAAGACTGGTTCAGCTGCTAACAGAACAAACAATAAATGCCCTTGTCTAAGGGTTACGTTTTGGAGCTTGGGTATTAAAAGAATTGTGTTATTACTGCCAAGGATCTGAACTGGTTTAGACATGCTACTATAGTTATGAGTCATTTTAGTGATAATGATGTACAGAAGAAATTATACACAAAGAGCTTTAATTTAAAGAACTTTTTCCTCCAAATATTCTCAAATATAATAAATTGGCATACAACATAACTAATATTATTAGAAGGGTAATAAAAGAGGAGAGGCAATGTATACTTTCTTTCACAGGAATCTACCCGAAGAGTAAACTATGCTCACATTTTAATCAGCCACTTGGTGACTGCTGGTTAGGATGTTTACTTCCTGTAAAGGCTTTGGTAATCTCTAGTATAAGAGCAGAGTCCCATTAAACTGGTAGCATTTAAATCACAGGTTAAAACTCCTTCATTCTCTGAAACTGTTTTAAAATTGGATTATGGTGCTGGTTGTACAACTCTATGAATACACTAAAAACCATTGAATTGTACATTTTCAAATGAGTGATTTGTATGGTATGTTAATTGTACCTTAATAAATTTGTTTAAAAACCCCCCTTCCTTTTCACAAAATGGAAGTCACTATTTTATGTTGGTGTCTCCTATTCTCTTTTTTCTCCTTGGATCTCTGTTTATTAATACTGCTGCTGTGCAACACTGTAATTTTGTACTGACTGGTTTCACCTTGGAAGTTGATAATGTGCTAACTGGCTATTTGGGGCATATTTTCTTCTCTTCATCATTTCTTTGTATTTAAAACAATGTGCTTATTTCTTTTATTTCCTCAGTTCACATTCGTTAATGTGGAGTTACTTTAAAATAATGTTCTAGTGCAGTGGTTCTCAACTGCGGGGGCGGGTACTGTCATTATCTGAAGACATTTTTGATTGTTGAAATTTGTGTGGGGGTTGCTGCTGGCATGGAGTGGGTAGAGGTCAGGGATACTGCTCAACATCCTGTGTTGCACAGGACAGCTTACCACAACAAAGGATTATCTAGTCCAAAATGTCAGTAGTGCTGAGGTTGAGGAACCCTACTGTAGGGAAGCTAGCTTGAGCTATTTGTGTTGTGGATAAACTGAGGCCTAATTCTGAACGCTGTCATGAAGTATCTTAGTTATCCAGAAAATCAAGCTCCCTGTCCTCACTTGACAACAGCTTTTATTCTGGGGTCACAGCTGATATTTCCATGCCTACTCATGAGTAAAAATGTTACTAAGCAAATGGATTGACTTTCTCTTATTAACCTATACTTCTTTTTATCCCTTTTTTTTTTTTTTGGCGGTACGCGGGCCTCTCACTGCCGTGGTCTCTCCCGACGGGCCCAGCCGCTCCGCGGCATGTGGGATCCTCCCGGACCGGGGCGCAAACCCGTGTCCCCTGCATCAGCAGGCGGACTCTCAACTACTGCACCACCAGGGAAGCCCTTTTTCCCTTTTTTTAAATTGAAGTATAGGTGATTTACAATGCTGTGTTAATTACTGCTGTACAGCAAAGTGACTCAGTTATATATATATATATATATATATATCTGTGTATATATATATATATATATTTATGTATATCACAGGACATTGAATATAGTTCCCTGATCTATATAGTAAGACCTTGTTGTTTATCCATTCTATATATACCAGTTTGCATCTGCTAATCCCAAACTCCCAATCCATTCCTCTCCCACCCTCCACCCCCTTGGCAACCACAAGTCTGTTGTCTATGTCCGTGAGTCTCTCTGTTTCATAGATAGGTTCATTTGTGTTATATTTTAGATTCCACATATAAATGATATCATATGGTACTTGCCTTTCTCTCTCTGACTTATTTCACTTAGCATGATAATCTCTAGTTGTAGTGTGAATAGTTGTTTCCATGTCTTGTCAATTGTGAATAGTGCTGCTGTGAATATAGGTGTGCATGTATCTTTTTGAATTATAGTTTTGTCTGCCTATATGCCCAGGAGTGGAACTGCTGGGTCATATGGTAATTCTATTTTTAGTTTTTTAAGGAACCTTCATACTGTTCTCCATAGTGGCTGTATCCATTTACATTGCCACCAACGGCGCAAGAGGGTTTCCTTTTCTCTACGCCCTCTCCAGCATTTGTTATTTGTAGACTTTTTAATGATGGCCATTCTGACCGGTGTGAGGTGATACCTCATTGTGGTTTTGATTTGCATTTCTCTAATAATTAGTGATCTTGAGCATCTTTTCATGTGCCTATTGGCCCTCCGTAGTTCTTCTTTGGAGAAATGTCTCTTTGGGTCTTCTGCCCGTTTTTTGATTGGATTGTTTGTTTTTTTGTTGTTGAGTTGTATGAGCTGTTTGTATATTTTTAACCTATAGTTTTTGCCTGTAGAAAGAGAAATGTCTCTTTGTACACCACTGTTTTATTCTCCACTTTTAGATACCTCCTTACATTTGTAAAATACTTAAAAAATAACTCTATTATCTCATCTTACTCACACAATTATCTTGTGTGAAAACAGGACAGCAATGATGCCTCTTTCTAGTATTAGGAAATTGAGAACCGGAAAGATGGTGACTTTCTAAGACTGTGTTTCAAGTTATTAATAAAGTTGGCACTGGAGCCCAAGCATCCTTTCCACTGTGTCACCACAGGCAATGTTAGTAATTAGGGGCTTGGACTTTGATTTCATGCAGACCTAGGATTTTTATTAATTTCTGTCTCTTTTATCTGTGTGATCTAGGGTGAGTTAAATAACATCTCTAAGGCTCATGTTTACTTCTTGGCAAAATGGGGACTTTTCTTACAGTAGGAATTTCTCACAGTAGAACTTTTCTTACAGGGTTGTTGTGAGGGAGGAAAGAAATAATCCTGTGAAACAACTAGTGCTTGACCCATTGTGAATGTTCAATAACAGTTTGCAAGTATCATTGTTCTCTTGTTTCTGAATTAAGACAGAAATGCCCTTACTATATCTGGCTGTTAAATACTGTCAAGTCAATAAGTGTTTAAAGGCCTTAGTTTTGTCAACTCTAAAATGAGGGGGTTGGGCTTCCCTGGTGGCGCAGTGGTTGAGAGTCCGCCTGCCGATTCAGGGCACACGGCTTCGTGCCCAGGTCCGGGAGGATCCCACGTGCTGCGGAGCGGCTGGGCCCATGAGCCATGGCCGATGAGCCTGCGCGTCCGGAGCCTGTGCTCCGCAATGGGAGAGGCCACAGCAGTGAGAGGCCCGCATACCAAAAAAAAAAAAT
>NC_041218.1:50448554-50488478 GCF_002837175.3 Physeter macrocephalus
GCCCTCTCCAGCATTTGTTATTTGTAGACTTTTTAATGATGGCCATTCTGACCGGTGTGAGGTGATACCTCATTGTGGTTTTGATTTGCATTTCTCTAATAATTAGTGATCTTGAGCATCTTTTCATGTGCCTATTGGCCCTCCGTAGTTCTTCTTTGGAGAAATGTCTCTTTGGGTCTTCTGCCCGTTTTTTGATTGGATTGTTTGTTTTTTTGTTGTTGAGTTGTATGAGCTGTTTGTATATTTTTAACCTATAGTTTTTGCCTGTAGAAAGAGAAATGTCTCTTTGTACACCACTGTTTTATTCTCCACTTTTAGATACCTCCTTACATTTGTAAAATACTTAAAAAATAACTCTATTATCTCATCTTACTCACACAATTATCTTGTGTGAAAACAGGACAGCAATGATGCCTCTTTCTAGTATTAGGAAATTGAGAACCGGAAAGATGGTGACTTTCTAAGACTGTGTTTCAAGTTATTAATAAAGTTGGCACTGGAGCCCAAGCATCCTTTCCACTGTGTCACCACAGGCAATGTTAGTAATTAGGGGCTTGGACTTTGATTTCATGCAGACCTAGGATTTTTATTAATTTCTGTCTCTTTTATCTGTGTGATCTAGGGTGAGTTAAATAACATCTCTAAGGCTCATGTTTACTTCTTGGCAAAATGGGGACTTTTCTTACAGTAGGAATTTCTCACAGTAGAACTTTTCTTACAGGGTTGTTGTGAGGGAGGAAAGAAATAATCCTGTGAAACAACTAGTGCTTGACCCATTGTGAATGTTCAATAACAGTTTGCAAGTATCATTGTTCTCTTGTTTCTGAATTAAGACAGAAATGCCCTTACTATATCTGGCTGTTAAATACTGTCAAGTCAATAAGTGTTTAAAGGCCTTAGTTTTGTCAACTCTAAAATGAGGGGGTTGGGCTTCCCTGGTGGCGCAGTGGTTGAGAGTCCGCCTGCCGATTCAGGGCACACGGCTTCGTGCCCAGGTCCGGGAGGATCCCACGTGCTGCGGAGCGGCTGGGCCCATGAGCCATGGCCGATGAGCCTGCGCGTCCGGAGCCTGTGCTCCGCAATGGGAGAGGCCACAGCAGTGAGAGGCCCGCATACCAAAAAAAAAAAATAAAAATAAAAATAAAAATAAAAAATAAATAAATAAATAAAATGAGGGGGTTGGATTAAATTATTTGAACTCCTCTTTCAACCCCAAATCTATGTTTCTTTATTGCTCAGTGACGAAAAGAAGACATATTTTAAAAATAACATAGTCAGGTGTTTTGGGGGTTTATCATAGTAGCCACTGCTGAGGAGACAATGGAATTCTCTCTTAGTTATATTACTACTGCTCTTATTAGTAATGTTCTTAGGTCATGTTCACTTTTAGGACCATATATGGACTCTTTTCAGCCACTTCCTATCCCATTATATACAGAAAGAACATTTAAATCACTCATTCAAAAAAAGAATGAAAAATAGTAAATATGAAAACTCTCTCAGTATCATAAGATATAATATGGAGCAATAGCTGCCTCAATTTTAGGTCCAACAATTTCACTGTGAGGGAGAAGAGCATATGTTTCTACCAAACATCTTCAGATTTCATTATTGGATTATTTTGGATACTCTTACTTAGTTAAGTTCTATTCATAACATTTTAGGAATTATTTAACAAAAATATCCCCTCCATTTAGCAAAATGTGGGTCAGATGTATTGGAAAGATTATCTCTCACACAGTGCTAGAAAAAGTACAACATGTGTGGATGACATATCCCTCCTCTCTTCTCAAAGCCATTGCTCACTCCAACCCTGTTAGAGCCCCACTCCCTCACCCCCACAGGTTTTCATGATCTTCCTCGCTATCAGGCCCACTCCTTTTGGGCCAGTTTCCCCCTATTCTCCAGGATACCAAAAACCTTGTTGGCCTTCTCCTACCTTGAACTCTTTGCAGTGGGCTGTCTTCCCCATAGTGAAAATTAAGGGCATTTCACTCTTCAGGCTACAGTATCTCTATTTTATGAGAAGTCAACTAAAGTTTGGTGTTATTTAAAGTTTTCAGGGAATTCCCTGGCGATCCAGTGGTTAAGACTCTTGAGTTTTCACTGCCGAGGGCCTGGCTTCAATCCCTGGTCGGGGAATGAAGATCCCACAAACCTGCACGGCATGGCCAAGAAAAAAAATAGTTTTCAGTCTTCCTCCCAGCTTTGTTCTTTACCATGGATAATGTTTTTTGAATATGATGTCAAATTAATTCTCACAATAGCAACTCTAGGAAATGGTTGCAATTGGTATTACCATCTTAGTCCTGGGGAATCTGAGACTTAGCTTGATCATATTACTCTCCCAAGGCCACACAACTAAAAAGTATTAGAGCTAGGATCCAAGCCAAAAAGTTTGACAGAGTCCATGCTCCTAACTGTACTCTCTGCTATCTATTCAGTAATAACATTTATGGAGTTCTTACTGGGGGCTGACATCGTACTGAGAATTTTAATACAGTTTTTTACTTAACTGTTAAAACTACCCTATACTATTAATATTAATACTACTGAACAGTTTCCTTTTCTGTAAAATGAGGCTTCGATACCAGTCATCTGAGCAACCCCATGTTGCCTCAGTACTTCATCGTGTCTGCATTACAACATGTTAGAATGATCTAATGGCGTACATCTTACTCTTCAACTAGAAAGTTAGCTTGCTGAAAGTGAGTCTTATTTACCTTCGTGTCCTTAGTGCAGAGTTAGCTGCCTGGCACCTAGTAGGCATTCATGAAATATTTGAGGAATGAGTGAGTACATACTCCTCCTTCCTATGGCAAATGAGACAGTGTATGTGATGGTGCCATGCAACTTAATTGTCATAGAAATATGGTATATAGTTAACAAAAATTACCTGTTTGACTCTGCTTAATAGGAAGAAAGATGTTTTCCTTTTCCTGGTGACATGTATTTTTACAGTGGTTTCTTGAATCATTGCCCTTGCTGGAGCTACCCAATCAAAGGCAGACTGTTTTCTGAATATTTTCAGGAAAAGAGAAGACCACTTTGTCTTGAAAATCTACACCCTATTTAAAAGGCATAGCTAATCTAATTTTTAAAAATCTTAAGCCTCCCAATTGTAAATGCCAGTAATTTTAGGTCTTTATCTATAGAATAAGCATGATGAATAAAGCGCAAATATATTTGTAGAGAGCTGGGAGAGCCTTGGATGACAGGCAAGTAGATCAGAACAAAGTGTTGTTAATGATTCCCCCAGATGCATTAAGATGAGTGCAGAAGATCAATAGATCTGCAGAACACTAATCCCTCTTGAAGGTGTGAACATCCTGGATTTTATTTATTTAAGATTGATACAATTGAGTTATATATTTGAGAATCTAATGGAAGAAAATCATATCATCTTTCAGGAAAGCAGTCCTCTCAGTTGCACCAGCCAAGCTTCATCTGTTAATCCTTTTTGACCAATGAAGCAGTTGGTATATTCTTGTAAACTTTCTGGAGACAATTTGTCCATTTTTAGGCCTGAACTTGAAATAGTTGGAGGAGGAAAGGAAAATTCAACAGCTCATCTTGCATCAAAATAATACAAGTGGGTCTCATTTTAATAAAACCCTAGAACACAGTATCATCTAGTAAGTAACAGGTACTCAATAAATGCTCTTTGAATAAATGGATGGAAATCTACATTTGTGAAATAGATCAATAAAGATGTGATCATTTACACTCCCAGAAGATTTATCTGCTTATTTGCTTCAGAGTGCTGACTTTAAATATGGGTCTTGTACACTAGTACTAAAGAATAAGAAGGTGAGATTTTTCTTTTCAAGTTACATCGTCCTTTTTCCCATCTGCAGGGACATAACTACCACCTTAGTAGCTTGTCACTCTACCTATCATATACATGTGATGAAAGAGAGGGCTTCTAGTTCCTTCATTTTCATGAGTACCAATATCTAATTTTTAAAAGTAAAAACCTGCTGGACCATCATGATTTATAGATTTAAAATGTGCTGTAATGTATTGTGACTTAGCATCCATAGCTTTCCCTCCAACATCTGTATCCTGATTTGTAGTCTAATAAACCTTCCTGCTGCAGAAGGCATGTGCATGGTTGTTCTGAGGTGTAATACATCAACACAGCATTTCTAAACACAGAGCAATAATGTATTCAATTAAAGGAGGAAATAAAACATTGAGCCGTTTCTTATAATAAATCTTTTACTAAGCTTTCCACATCACATGTTTGCTGAGGAAATAATACATGTCATTCAGACTAAGGGTTATTGTAGACTGCTGAGGGAAACATGAAATTCTGGAGGTTTCAGCAGTCCTGTGAAACCCTGAAACATGGAAAGTGTACAAATTAGAAAAGGATGTAATAAGTGACTAATGATACCTCTTGGGATACCTTTGGAACCCATATTTACTGTTATGATCACTAGGTTCATTTAAGCTATAGGAGTTGAAAAGCAGTACCCTAGTAAGTGAAAAACACCTCTGAGTTCGTTAGATGTGGTTGTAATTTAAGCTCTAAAGGCTTTTTTCCTTGCTGCCATTCTTCATATTTCTGGAAATGTGGTACTTGAGCTCCTAATAAAAGTGGTCTACATCATGACCATATAATCTACAGTTCCTGGAAAGCACATTTACACCTTCACATCTCTAGCTAAAGCCGGGACTGAACAGAAACTTAATTCACCCCAGATGTCACTCAAAAGAAAAATTCTGGAGAAAGACTGCCATGCTCAGAATTTTCTAGCCACTGAATATGTCCCAGACAATGGTATAAATATACAATCCAGGTCTTACAAGCCCAAATGTTGGAAACTCTTTTCATGTACTATGTATGCCAAGTGCAAAATTAACTGAACCCCAGAAGTAAATCCCCAGTCTCCCTCCTCCATTTGTGGAGGTAAACAATGGCTATTTTGACATTATTTATACAAATGATTCCAGGTCTTTCTGTCCTGAGCAACTTAACAAGAAATTTAGTTCTTCTGGCTTGGTAAGACATCATTCCATAATGCTTTAAAGAAGCTTATATGACAGTTTCTTTGAAAAAAAAATGTATATTATATGATTTGGGCTGCTAATCACCAGAATAGCATTTTGTGGATCAAAATAATTAGGCAATCCATTTCTATCTAGTGATCTAATAATACTCTTCTTTCCTTAGCTTTGGGTTTCCCTGATCAGTTCTTCTTTTCCTCTGTTATGGACTAGTTGGTATGAAATCAGTTTCTTCCCATTCCCAGGTGATACGCCTGACCAGAACAACTTTATGGTTGAAAAACATCAACACATAAACCAAAGGATTCTCCACAGTTTGTGGAAATCAAATCAGGCAAGACTTCAGTCCCAATCTAATCTATTTATAGTTTTTAGTTCTGCCTCTTAAAGTCATGTATTTCTTGGTGCCTTGCTTAGAGTCTCCTTCTTTCCGTGTGAAGCCCACCAGGTGTGTGGGTGAGTGAGTCTGCACAATTTCCCAGGAGGCCCCGCTGATGTTGCAGCTTCTTAGTTGTAGTTCAGACAAGGCCACTGCAAGCACATTATGCCTTATGAATAGTGGAGCTTTCTCTAGAGGAAAATCATTTGCTACTATGTCAGGTCAGATACAGAAGCCAGATACCTAGGTTCTCAGCTGGTGTAACCGCTCATAAAAATTACTATTTAATAAGGACATCCTCAGGATTTATTAAGTGACCAATGTAAAAACGGCCATGTGAAAAATAGTTTTGCACCTTTGCAAAACTGCTGTTAAAGATATTGCTCGGGCTTCCCTGGTGGCGCAGTGGTTGAGAGTCCGCCTGCCGATGCAGGGGACACGGGTTTGTGCCCCGGTCCGGGAAGATCCCACATGCCGCAGAGCGGTTGGTCTCGTGAGCCATGGCCGCTGGGCCTGCGCTCCACAACGGGAGAGGCCACAATAGTGAGAGGCCCGCGTACTGCCAAAAAAAAAAAAAAAAGATATTGCTCATTGAATATTTAATAATTAATCAGAGATCCATTCACCTGACAAATTCCTCTTAAAATATGTCTCCTGAAAAGCTGATGTGTGTTCATCTATTAAACATTGAGATCTATACAACCCATGGAATTCTCTCTTTTCTTTTGGCTACAAAAATTAGAGCTAAATTCCCTGCTTAACTGTATCGATAATTTTATTCTAGTTTCCTGATATACTTTTTCTTTCCCCTTCCTGTGTGGAGGTCTGTGAAATGGTATTGGTAGTTTCTGAACACGGATTTGTATGCAAAAGTGTGTATTGTGTGTGTATGTATACTCACTTTCATCTTTCTGGGGAAAGAACCCAAAATTTTCATCAGATTCTCAAAGGGATGCATTACTCAGAAAAAGTTAAGGACCATAGTACTATGGTGTTTTATATCTTTGGTCTCACCTTTAACTCTTCCGTCTGTATAACAAATACGTTTCAATTATAAACAATCTGAGTCCTTTTTTGTGGGGGGAAAGGAAAGGGAAAGCTAGATGGCAGTAAAAATTATATAAACCTAAAAAAAAATTCCATTTTTGTTGTCAAGTACTCAGCCTGTTTGTTAGTACGTATGATTTTGGGGGGAAATTTTTTTGTTTGTTTGTCTGTGTTTTTCAGAAACAGTAGGCTAAAAGAATAACCCCAGATGACATACATCAATAGGAAAATGTAATCTGGTGTCTTATCTTTTTAAATTTTTCTCCCATTTTAAAAATAAACAAACTGTCTAGATAGGTCTATCTAGAGAGCCCCCTATGGAAAGGGTCTCCTAAATATTATAGGGAGATAGCAATATACATAGAAAATTCCTTCATGGTGTGACATTGATATATATTGACCTTGAGACTGGAAAAGTCCACTATGTTGTACATACCAATGTGGAATTTTTAAAACAACCCCATAGGAGTTAACTTACTAATTTGGAAACTAGATAAATTCAATAAAAGGAAAACTTGTTGAGAGAAAAAGCCTGGTTGAGAAAAAAAATCTCAGGAGATCAAATAGTAACACCAAACCATTGGAGGAGCAGATGCATTTCCCCCTAGAACAAATTATCTTCCATCCTGCTTTTTCCAAAGTAATTTTTTATGAACATATTGTGAATTACACAGGACACCAACCCTGCTGCTTTAGGAACAAAAAGACAGAGCTGACAGATGTAGCTATTTGCCAGGAACAACCATGTGAATTTATAAATATTTTACAAGTGCAGCTTTCAGAAGAGTGACTTTTACTGCCATATTAATGCAACTTGCAAATTTATAGTCTGGGCATTTGTGGGTTATGAATGTCCAGTATTCGAGGTTAGTGCCAAGAACATGGTTTATGTTTTGAAATTCTTTTTTTCTCTGAACACAGACCTCTTGGCTGTTAAGGTCTATGTTATAATTCAGTTACACATGAGATGCAAGGCTACATAGTATATCAGTTCCCACTGCCAATGGCTGGACTCATAAAGATACTCATTACAACATACTCCATTTAACAGAATGACACACAAAGCATAAAAATATCTCTAAAGACTAGAGAATTAGTAATTGTAGAAGCAATAGTGGCATAATTCCATGCCTCAGGCCAGACCCATAATATGTGACCTAAAGTTATAATTATGTGTCATAATATAAAAAAAACTGGAATCATATGTTTTGGGAAATAATATTTTAGTATATATTAGATCAACATCCTCATCAGTGTTGTCATATGCTTCAAAGGGTACACTACTGAAAATACTTTAGTTATTCTACTAATCTTTCAGCTGGGGAATCGCGGAGGAAGGAGCACCACCGCAGCCCTTTCCTTGTAAATTCGTAAGTTGCTTTCCCTTGATCATGCCTAAGGTGAAATAGTCTTTCTAGTTTTACAGATCTGGAGAAAGAGGAAGAGATTTCTCTTGGCTTGAGCAAATAAGACCTGGAATGAAATCTTAAAGTGACCAGCCTTTGGTCCGTCAGAGGGTCCTCCTCTTTCAAGATGTTATAACCTAGGCAGAATCGTTGGCCATTGATGAGCGCCAGCACGATTGCCTGACCTGTCTTCCACTGAGTGGCTCTATTACCTTGAACATATCACTTATGTCGATATTGATAAATATATTACAATTTGCAGTATTAACTGCTTATCAGCGTGCACACTTTTCATTCCCTAAAAACCGCAGGTGGAAAAAAGGCTTTTCTGTTTCACACCTTATGTCCCCATTTCTTGCTCTGTATTAAAACTGTGTATTATCCTTAAAAGAGTTAACTGGAAGTCTAACCTTAAATAATGGAGCATCTTGTGCTCTTACCAAAATTTGTAATTAGTACAATGAGTAACGCTCTCCTGAATTACTAAAGCTAAACAAACAAACAAACAATCCCAATTTATTCCAAGGCTTAATCCTACCGAGGCCTCCAACCTGATTAATCATGCATCTGGCAGTAAACTGCCCTTATTAGCTGACCTTAGACACTTCAATGAAATGGACTGCAGCCTGTGAAAAATGACACACATGCCCAAATCCCATGCAGTAATTATATTAGAAAGTACTCTGTTAACAGGTTTTGTTTTTGTTTTTGTTTTTTTTTTGCAGTACGTGGGCCTCTCACTGTTGTGGCCTCTCCCGTTGCGGAGCACAGGCTCCGGACGCGCAGGCCCAGCGGCCATGGCTCATGGGCCCAGCCGCTCCGCGGCATGTGGGATCCTCCCGGACCGGGGCACGAACCTGTGTCCCCTGCATCGGCAGGCGGACTCTCAACCACTGCGCCACCAGGGAAGCCCTGTTAGCAGGTTTTAAAGATAACTTTAGCCTTAAGAATAAGATTCTGTCAAGAGCAAATCCTTCTTCTTTCATTGGCTTCTAACCTAAGGGATAGAAGTAGTCAAATGCTTGTTACCATTACCCAGGAAAAATTCGGCCTTAAATTTGATTGAATCAATTTCCTTTATCTTATTATCTTAGGCCGTAGCAATTAAAAAAAAAACCCAAGTAGAATGATAGCACTCCATGATCTGGACAGTCTCATATGTCCCTTGTTTGTTTATCTTTTCTTCCTTTTCCCTTTATCTCTATCCTGACCTTTCCTTTCTATCCTCCCATGAAGGTAAAAACCTAAAATGAAAATAAGTAGCTATTCATACTTTCTAACACAGCCACATGTTCACATGACAAATGGAGCATGACCATACAAAGAGACTAAAATGACATATCCTTATTGCAGGCTCAATTTACTTAATTTTGTGTCTTCCAACTATTATGACAAGGGTCACTCATTCTGCAGAATTAATGGCTGATATAAATTTAGTATAAAAAAATATAAAGAAAAGAGTTCTTCACCCACTGTATGGCCAACCTGTGGAATTTACTACCTTGTACCTTGCGAGGTCATAGATTTAGTCCAGGGATGAATTAGAAAGATAGGTAGATAATTTTATGGCCAGTCATAATACTGTAGTTATGCATACTAAAATAAAGGTAATGGAATCTCATGTTTCAGGGCACAAGCTGATCATCTTAGTAGCTTTGCAGGAGTTTTTGTATTTCCTTAAGATGCTCTGAGCAAGTGGCTTGACTCATATTGAAGTTTTACCTCTCTCTGGCAGTAATGAATACTGCTGTGAACAGGATACCACATTTAGGTCACATTTTTTTGTTTATTTTTTGGCAATGAAAACCACAAGTGTCTGCTAATACAATACCAAAGAACAATGAAACAACAAAATAATTTATTCTTCCATTTAACGAAAGTTTATTGAGGGCCTACCAAGTGCCTGTCATTCTTTTGGGTGTTTGGATACAACAATGAGAAAAACAGAGAAAAATCCCTGCTTTTATGAAACTTACATTCTAGTAGGGCAAGGGAGATAATAAGCCAAACAATAAGTAAGTTATATAGTACATTCGAAGGTTTTAAGTATGGAGCAGAGAAAGGAAAAGGAAATGGTTTTATAATTTTAAAAGAGTGGTCAGGAAGCGCATTATCAAAAGGCGACATTTAAAGCATGGAAATATGTGGGAGAAGAGTGTTCCGGACAGACAGAAAAGCAAATAGAACGGTCCTGAGGCCTGCTGAAAGTAATCTATTAATTAAAATATATTCTTGATTAATTGAAAGACTCAGGGAAATGACATAATCTGATTAATTTTTAATTGTTGTTTAAAATGCTACAACCCTTTTTATTTCTTTCCTTCTTGCTGAAGAAAAATTTTCTAAATTTATGAGATAATCTTCCTGCCTTAGTATTGTAGAACAATGCACACAGATACTAACAATGCACAGATCTACTCACCTTAGATTGGGGTTGAAGATTCCAAGTTGTCCATTACTGTAGCATTAAAACTATCGATGCATGAACTGAATCTGTATAGATTCCCAGATGGATTCTGGGAATTTAAAAATCAAATTTGGCACGTGTCAATTATATTGTCTTGTCTTTTCTTCTCCTTCATTTCCCCTCTGCTTTACTCTTTCCATTTTCTTTTAGAAACTTTTCTACAAAATCTTGTTCTGGTTTATAGGTTCCTTTATCTTTTCTGCTCTTGCTGCAGTCTTTCTAAGGAGGTTTCTTTAGGAAGAACCCCTTTTATCCATTTAATGTTGGGGGGTAAACACCATACCTAAACTTAGTGGATTAAACAACATCTATTATTTTTCATGGTTCTGTTGGGGACTGGGAGGTTCTTCTGGTCTGGACTGGCTTGGCCAAGCTTGATGTGGTCTAGGATAGCCTCCATCCCATGACTAGGGGTTGCTCTGTGTCAGCTGGGATGACAGCCACATGTCTGTCATCATCCAGCAGGCTAGCCCAGGCTCCTTCACATGGTGGCAGAGAGATTTCAAGCAACAACAGAGGGCAAGTCCCCATGTACAAGCACTTTTAAGCCTGTATTTATATCTTGCTTGTCAGTGTGCTATTTGCTAAAGCAAGTCACATGGTCAAGCTCAGATCTGATGGGTAGAAAAATAGATTCCACCTTTTGATGGGCTGAGCTGTAAAGTCAAATAGCAAAAGGGCTTGCATTCAGGGATGGGAGGAATACGTGGCCATTTTTTAGTTTACCAATCTGCCTTCTGACCACAAATCATTCACATTTTTCCTTCTTGTAAAATATGCTCACTCATATCACAGGACCTTCCCTCCCCCAAAATTTTATCCTAAGGTGTCAGGATTGAATTACAGGATCTTTGATATGTAACTGGTCCAAATGTCGATGAGGTTCCCTGAATACAACTTCTCAGGTGCAGTTCCTCTTGAAGTTATCTGGCCTCACACCCTACATAAAATAGAGATACATGGGGCTTCCCTGGTGGCGCAGTGGTTGAGAGTCCGCCTGCCGATGCAGGGGACACGGGTTCGTGCCCCGGTTCAGGAGGATCCCGTGTGCCGCGGAGCGGCTGGGCCCACGCGTCCGGAGCCCGTGCTCCACAACGGGAGAGGCCACGGCAGTGAGAGGCCCGTGTACCACACACAAAAAAATAAATAAAAAAAATAGAGATACAGGGACAGGGTCATTGCAGTAAACATTCCCATTTGAAGTCCCACCTTCCTCACTATTTGTATCCTTAATTGTATTGTTAAGGACACTGGGCCTGAACTTGTGCTCTCATACCTGGCCAGATTAACATGATTTGCTGCTTCTTTCTCAATGGCCCTTTGAAGTGTACAACAGAAGTGACTTTAAAAAAATTAGGGAGGTACAATTCCAGGAAGAACTGAGATATTTCTGTTTATAGTTAGTAAACACTAATTTTAGAGAGCCTATTCTGCCGACTGCCTGCGCCCCAGGAACTACTTGCACAAATCCCTTTCTATTCAATATAAAAGATGAAGTAGCTTTGGCATATCCACAAAATGAAATACTACTCAGCAGTTTTAAAAAATGAACCTATAACAACACAGATGAATCTTAAAATTATCATGTGGAGTGAAAGAAGCCAGCCAAAAAAGAGTATATATGACTGAACTAGAAAATTCGAAACTAATCTATAGTGATAGAAAGGAGAGATTGATGACTTCTTGGGATAGAGGGATTACAAAAGTGCAAGTGAAAGCTCTGGGAGATAATAGATATTTTCACTATTTTGATTGTAGTGATGATATCATGGGTGTGTACACGTGTAAAAATTGTACACTTTAAACGTGCAGTTTATGATAAACTTTATCTGTAAACTTTAGTAAAATTTATATACATATATAAAAAAAGATAAAGTGGTAAACCCAGATGAGGATTTGGGGCATAAACACTAGAATATATAGATTTGATCAGGGAAGAAAAAACTGAAATTCAAATTAGTGAAACTAGCAAGATTTTCATCTAAACTTATAATTCTGATAATCTATAATTCAAAGGTTATTGATTTAAATAGGTAAGCTAACATAGTTTCTAATGTGGAAAATTGGCACCTTTCTAAGACCCAAGAAAGAATATAATTGCTATTTTGGGTGTACCGTTTTGTTGTGGTTCTAGCTTCAATCACTAGGGAACAAAGCCGTCACCCCTGGAACACTTTATATACCAAAGTTCTTAAGGAAGTAATAATCAGAATAATAAACTTTTTCTAACACCTGAAAAATAATTGTCCATAGCAGTTCTGAAGTGTAGCCTGGCACATGTTGCAAGATTCCCTTTACTCAAGAAGCAGGTAAACTTTCTTGCTGAGGGCCCAGTTCTTCTTCCTAGAATTGACTCCCTGGCTTATTGTCCTTTGAGATTCTTCTCAGAGGAAGGGAGTTTATGGCCCTCTGAGCTCCTTCCTCCCTCCTTTATAGCTCATGTTTGTAGTTGGGTTGCTTTCTTAGTCTGCTTCTTGCATGTAGAAAATTGGGGGCCCAGATAAATCTTTTCATTTTGAATTCTTTGTTTTAGTCCAACTCTCTTAAAAACTTGTGGGCTTCCTGTGAATCTAATTTGGGCCTACTCTATGCCCTAAAGGCCATAACACCAACTCTTTTTGAGAAGGCCACTTTCAACTTTGGGCGGCATGTTAGGCTGCTGTGATCAGACATCGTTAAGGTTCTAGGCACTACCTTACACTGTTCAGTGGTTTAACAGAGGGTCTTTCAGCCACACCCTTGATTTGGATCTTTACCTTGAAGTCAGTTCTTACTTTGAGAATCTTTAATGGCAAGAGAGACCAGTGATATGAAATAGTTTTATTCTCTAAGTTCTCAAGTCCTGGCTCCTTTATGTTGCCTATGAATTCTGCAAGAAAACTGCACAGTTCTTTCTTTAACTCACCTCTCCTTTTTTGTCCCTTATCTTATGCAATAAATACTCCTTCAACATTTTCCCTGGGACTCTGCTGTAGCAAATTAACAAATTCTTTAGGAAAATTTTCTGTCTTATAATTTATCATAGACAACAGTTTGGCCATTGTTTCACTGCTATATAACAGAGATTACCATTTTTCCAGGGTGCTGTAGCAGTTTCTTTACCCATTTTCTAGACTCTGCTAACAATTTATTTACCATTTTCCCAATTTTGGCTAACATTTTTTTTTTTTTTGCCACTTTTCCAGTCTCTGTCTACCACCTTGTCCTAAAGTGAATGCTACATATTTTAAGTTGCTGTTACAGCAGTGCTCCTGTCCCAGTACCACTTTCTATATCAGTTAACCTTTGCTATATAATACACTGTCCATAGCTTTGTATTAAAACAATAATATCTATATTTCTCACAGTTTTGTGGGTTGGCTGTGTTTTTTTTTTTTTATCATCAAAACTTGCTCAGCTTGGGCTAGAAGGTCTAGGATGGCTCTCTACATGCCTGGTGGCTCTGTGTCTGTTGGGAGCGAAGCTACACTTCTGTCATCATCAGTAGGCTCGCCCAGGCTCATCCACAGGACACAAAGTCAGAGTGTGCACAGGGAGGAGTTTGCACACATACAGGAATAGTGCACATAGAGTGCGTTTGCACACATACAGGAATAGTGCACATAGAGTGCACACATACAGGAATGGGAGGAGTTTGTGTACCACCTTTTGCAGTCTACCACACTCCTTCTCTTTTCACTTCAGTTTCTCTCATCTTCTTTATTCTAGTACTGAGAGGACTTGGCTTTGTTGGCAAGCTTGATTGGTTGCCTTACCACTCACTGGCTTTCTTATGCTACCTGATAAAGTCTGTGTGAAAATTTACTACAACCATGCATTTGGCATAATAGTTGTTCAATACCTAATTGAACTATGTTTCTTTAGATCTTGTCAAGTTGAACTCTTCCCAGTTTCTATTTGAGAATTCCATATTTTAAAATGTTCAGTTATTCCTCACTATTTGAGATGTAGTTGACTAAAACTGTCAAACTTTGGGGGGCATGGTTAACCACTCATGAGCTTTTAGACTCCTTACTTAATCATTAGGGAACTGATATTTTCTATGAAACTTACCTTGCCCTTAAGAAAATGAATGTCAAATACAACTATGATTTGTTTGAAGAATTGAATACTATAGTGGTAGGTTATATGAAATTTTTTAAAAAACATTCTGTTTTCTCTGCATCATGATTAGTGGTTCCAAAGGAAGAGGGAGTTTGAGAGAGATCAGATTTGGGAATGGGAATAGAATTATGTTTTTTTGTTTGTTTGTTTGTTTTTTTGCGGTACGCGGGCCTCTCACTGTTGTGGCCTCTCCTGTTGCGGAGCACAGGCTCCAGACGTGCAGGCTCAGCGGCCATGGCTCACGGGCCCAGCCGTGCATGTGGGATCTTCCCGGACCAGGGCACGAACCTGTGTCCCCTGCATCGGCAGGCGGACTCTCAACCACTGCACCACCAGGGAAGCCCTAGAATTATGTTTTGAAGAAAGCATCTACTTAAGGCTTCTGCATTTTTAAATCCATCAAAGAAGTCATTTGTTTCTCTCATAAATCTGTAATGATGGCACAGTTGCACATAACGGTTTGTGATTTCCTTTGGTCAGCAAAGAGGAAAATGAAAGAGGTAAACAAGTACATGAACCTAGTAATATCCACCCAATATTTCTTAATAGCCCCTGAGATGGCAAACCTAAATGATCTTGCTTGCTGAAAATGATGGCAATATTTGAGAGGATGAGTTTCCAGTCATAAACGGAACACAGATAATGAGATGACTTCTTCTGTCCTGCATAACCTGAAACGTTAGGCACAATTCCCTGCAACTGGGGGGCCTTTTGCAGTCACACAAATCTGTAACAGAATACTCAGTGTTTTCCTATTCTTAGTCTATTTCCTATTCTAATTGCATACAAAACTTATTAACATGTTTATAAACTAAAAGCTGAAGCCAGAACCTTGACTTTGTTTACTAAACTCTCAAATTCATATCTTGTCTTTTCAAGATAATTTTTCTATCCCCCTCCCTCAAAACTGAGGAGTTTGTGTTATAATAAATATATATACCTTACTTAAAAGTGTCTGTTTTAAACCAAGATGCACTTTTAGATACATGTTATTAAGAACAGTATGTAAAAATATCAACTTATCTACCTGAAAGAATCATTTTGTGAAGTGTATGATAAACACACCATCATCTGAAGGGTAAACTCTCTTTACATGAGCAGTTTATCACCAGTAAGAGTTTTTTTGACTTCATATCAGGTCTGTCAATACTATCACCATTACTTGAACGTCTGATGCCTCTGCTCTGGAATATTTAAATTGCCTCATAACTGGCCTTTCTTGCTGTACTGCCACCGAATCATTTTATTCGTTGCTATCAGAGTAATTTTCCTTAAGCTGTCATTCCCTAGTTTAGAAACATTAACTATTTCCTCATAGCCTACGGAATAAAGCCCAAATTCCCTACTTGATACTCAAGGCTCTCTATTAGCAGGTATCACGTCTATTTCCACTTTCGTCTTGACACAGTAATCTCAGAAAAGAGGTTAACTTTTCTTAAGAAAAAACACTCTATATAACATAAAGAAAAATTATCTATTAAGTAGACAGAGTCTGAGGATTCTGTATCATTTTAATCTGGAAAGCCTAGCACTGCCCCAGGTCTCATTTGTTAGGAGGCTTTTATGTGCCAGACATTCACACATAACATTGTCTTGCGATCCTCAAAACAATTGTGTTGGGTATAACCACAGACAATTTTCAGATAAGGAAGTCGAGCTCAGGAAAAAATATATACCCAAAGCTTCATGATGAGTCAGAGTGGAGCCAGAATTTGAATAGCATTCTCCTGAATCTGTAATCTGTGTTCTTTCCCCTTTACCACAGCTCTAGCAGAAGTTCATCATAACGCTGTTTTGATCCATCACGAAACCTTCCTATGGTTCGCTTAGGTGATCTCTACACTAGGATGACTGGGAGGTGACAGCACAATAAATGAACTTTTTAGAATTACAGTGTTTCAGGGACTTACTTTCATATACGCTAGGCTCTGAACTGTTCTTTCTCATTGGATCAGAACTGCATATTGCATGATGGCAAACAGGTATTTTCTTATTGACACTATTTTTTATTCTGGGTATTCTTCATCTGATGCGATGATGAAGATTAACTTGCAGTAATACTGAGCATAAAGCACTTTATAAGGTCAGAGTTCACATTCTTTAATGCATTCAGTGGTGTTGCCAATGATACCAAAAGCAGATCAGGCCATGTATTCAGAAGATATTTCCTGGTATTACAGCTTAGCTTAAGTTAAGGGTTTCTAAGATATTTCAGAGATTTTATTGTGTTTTGGGTATACAGAAATAATTGAAATAGCCCTTAAAGACTTTCGTTAATTGTAAGGGACCCTTTTTCCTGCTACCTCCCAAATGGTCATATCTTAGAGAATAAATATTTTGTGACGAGCTCTGCAAAAATAGAGAATGCTTGATCACAGAAATATTGAATACTAATAAGAAACACATAGGCAAAAATATTTAGGTGCATTGCAAAAATATTTAGCTTGTTGAAGCCAAATTTCAGGTATATTTAATTTCCAGCCTCCTACACTATAGTTGGGTTTGAATTCTATTTTCCCAAGCCAAAACTTTTTTTAATAGGAAACTCTTTTAAATTCATATATTCCCCCAAATGTTTCTCCTGTATATTTTTGGATATCTCTCTCTCAAGAACTGAAAAGGGTCTGAATTTTATCCTACTTGGAAGCCAACAACTTAGTCTGCCAGTTTCATTGGTGCTGGAAGAAGACATGATATTCATGGATCAGAAACCAAGGACAGTTTATATGACTCATAGCACTAGCAGTAGCCAGAGTATCAGCATTTGTGTCAATTCTTTGAGCCTCGACTCTTGCTGGGCAATGTGAAGAGGATCAGGTGATATTCACACATGCAATGAGGAGTATCATAGGTGAGGAACCTTGAGTTTAGGGAACCCAAATTGTTTATAATGGGTAGTAGGCATGTCTGCCTTTTCCTCCAGGAGACATTATTTCTAACTTCCAGGGCTGAAAGCAAACCTGCCCTTTGCTCCAGAGCAATACATTATCTATATCTCCCATGGCTGTTCACTACACATACATCCTGGAAAAGATAGTTGGGAACAAAGGCAGTCAGTGCTTCTACTTAAAAGATGTGTAGAAATGTGAGCGACCCATGGAGAACTGTCTTCCAAAACTTAATTTCTGGAGTCCCAGGAAACTTCAGGGCATGCTACCAACTTGACACATTGGGTAGAATTAGAAGTTATGCCCTGTGATTTGAGGGATCCTGTCCCTCAAATTAACTATGTATCATTGATTGTTTTACCATTATAGCTTCACTCCTTTGACTCAAGCTTTAGGTCTACAAATGAGCCCTTTATCTAATTACAAATACCTAGAAGTAGTTCCATTTTATCCCTCCATACTTTAGTAAATAGAAACTGGGTATTATAGGGGATGAATATTCCTGGGCTTAGAATTAGAGAGATGTGATCTTGAGGCCTGATTTTACCACTGACTATACTGACCCTCAGTTTCTCTATCTAAAAACTGGAAAACAGTGGAGAAATGCTATAAAAATTCTGAGAGAAAATGCATACCAAACTAAAGTTTTATACCTATCTAAACATGAGGGTAAATGTGTTAACAGATATGTGAGGTCTCAACAGCGTAAGCGTCCCTGCACCTTTTTTAAAAAAAAACATGGAAGGATATACTCCATGAAAGCGAATAAGTAAAATAAGAAAGAGGAAGGCATGAAATAAAAAAGGTGAGTCTAACACAGGAGGGAGGCAAAGGGAATTCTCAGGATGATGGCAAAGGGGAGCCCCACCGTGGTAGGTATCCAGCAGCCTCAAAAACAATTAGTCCAGATTATAGTGGAAGGACAGAGGAGTCCATAGGGAGGTCTCCAAGAATCAAATTAAACTGACAGATTGCCTGAGGTGTTTGACTACACTGAGAGCAGTTTTCAGTTCTAATGGAGAGTTTGAGAATGAATTGATGATAGGTATATAGAAAATCAAGCAACCCATAAAACAGAGGAAGTATAAACCTTTAGGAAATAAAATGCTGTTCAAGAACTCTAATTATATTATGTGGCTGAGCTTGTAAACAATATTAATAGATTCATAATTATGGAAACTTCAATTATAGATTTAACCTAAAAGTATGCTGTAGTTATGTTGGGAAGATAGTGAAGGGGAAATATGTGTATGCTTTTTGGGGGGCTGTGGAGGATGTGTTGACAGGTAATTTCTTTTCCAGAAGGAAGGAAATAATGTTTAAAATTTAAAAATCAAGAAATAACTGTATTAGCACGTTATTTATAAAGTTGATGTAAACACCAAAAGAAATGGCTAAAAGAACTGAAAGTGGTTACCACAAGGAAACAAAAGTAGGGATTGGGAAAGGGTGGGCTAGAGGACTTTTTGTCATGTTTTACTTTTAAAAGGATGTGCATGAATTACTTTGATCAAAATTAAATTTAACTTTAAAATGTAATGCATTGATTGGCCCATCGCCAGTTAAATGTTTAGCAGAGATTAGTTAAATTAGAAATGAGATGGACCTAGTGTAATAAAGGCACATACCAGAAAGCAGAAGGTGATGCTATTAGGAGAGGTGAGATTTATATTTCTAGCTCTTGTACATTTTTTTTTCCAGGGCCAGTCTTGGCCACATCTTTGATCTCACATCATAAAATATGTTAGTTAGAATATTTAGTACATTTAGAAGCTGTACTAACTTGTATGGGACACTAAGGTCTGTATAACAAGTTACTACTCTAGCACACTAAATGCTATTGTCTCAGCCTGGGTAAGTTATTGCATCTTCGGTGAGTGTCTCATTCAGTATCCAGGGGTACTTTGACCCACTGGAGGAAGATTGCTGCATTGCTTATTGAATACATGTATGCGTGGGAGATATTTTTGTAGGTCTGTAGAATTTAAATTCACAGTCTCCTGAGTAAAGATGATGTCCAGTTCAACATTCTGAATTGCATCTAGCAACTGTTATTGCTCAGTAAATATTATAGTAGTAATGCTTGGAGGGCTGGGGTGCTTGCATCTTGGACAAAACCGTTGCCAGTTGTGTGGAAATTAGCTCAAACTGCGGTCATATTTCTAGCTGACTCTCAAGTGTTGTGCCTGTGTTAGGCTGCTCATCATGTGGTGCTTCTACTGCTTTACTTCTCAGGGCAGTTCAGCTAATGTGGATCTCAGAGCTCTGAGATGGCTGCAGCTTCTGCTTTACGGATTGTATGCAGTTTTTGTAGTCTGTACTAATAAGCTGGGGAGGTGGATGGTAGGAGAGAAAGGAGTAGTGTAAGAAAAAAGAGTTGTCAGACTTCTGCATTCTCTTTTCTGTTAATTCATTAAAGAATTCGAGCAGCTGTTATGCACAAAACACAGTGCTAGACTGGGGATGCAGAGCTACAAAGACACAACCCCACTCCTCAAGGAGTGTACAGTTTCGGTGGAGAGACAGAGTTATGAATACTAATTATAGTATCAGGCAGAATGCTCAAAAAGAGCATGTCTGTGGGGTTACAGGATCTGGATTTCAATTCCCCACTTACTAACTGCCTGGCTTTAAACAAGTTAATCTTGTAGAGGCCTCTATAAGATGGAATAATAATAGTGATGATTAAATGAGTTAATGCTTGCTTAGCAAATTGTCTGGCACATAGTAAGGCCTTTAATAATAATAATAATAATAATAATTTTATTATAAACAAGCAAAATGTCATGGGAGCAAGGTGAAAGGGGTTTCTACTCCTACTGAAGGAGTTGCTATTGGGATAGTTTACTAAGGAAGTGGCAACTGAGCTGAGCACTAGAGGATGAACAGGAAGAAAGAACAGATGGAAGGGGATAGTATTTCAGCATTTCAGAATCAGGGAACAGTATGAACAATGACACAGAGATATGAACGTTTTTAACTTATTTAGGAATCAGGTTTGCTTGGGGGATTTGTAGTGAGGGGTAATGTTAGAAAGTGAAATGAATCCAAATTGGGCTGTACCTGGAATGCCATAAGAAAGGAATTCAAATTTTATGTGGCTGGTAGAGATAAAAGTTAAGAAGCTATTAGTTGTTACCTAGTTGAGAGGAGATGAGGAGGGCACTTGTGTGCTTTTCTGTGGACATTGGGAATGTGGGAAAAACTGGATACCACCAAGTGCCTGGGAGGATTGTCTTGCCATTAGCTAAGGTGGAATCCTAGAGGAACTTCTGGTTTACAAGGAAAATAATGACTTCTGTTTTAGAAATTGATGATTGTTTTAGTTCTCAAGCTCATTAAAAAATTATTTTCTCAAGAAAAGATTTCTTAAATCAATGATTATATGATTATATGAAAGCTAAAGTTTTGTGTAGCCTCAGAGGCAATAACATATGAATAATTTGACTTTCAAGTAGCCTATGTGCCATGCCAGGAAGTCATATAATATGTAATGAATTATGTTACATACTTTCAACACAAGAATCCATTAGCAATATTAACATGTTAGACACTCTCTACAACCCTTCAGCATCCCCTCATACCTTAGCAGGAAGTGTATCATCTAAGATATGATTGCTGATAATTTAGCAGGAAGAATATCTCTTCACACTTGTGTTTATTTAGCTTTCCATTTTCTAGAGTTACCTCCTATGCATATTTACGAACTTGTTACTGGCTTATGTATAAGGCATGCATCATGAACTGTTATTAAACATTCACATAATGCTAAACTTGGTTGAAAGTCAGCAAATTGAATATAGAACAAGATCTCCCTTTTGGATGGCTGCACTTTTATTCTCACTCATAGATTCACCCTGGGATGTAACCTTGAATTCAGTGGGTATTGTACATGCCTCAGGCTGGAAGAAAGGGAAATACCAATTCACTTACAATTCTTTTTGATATTTATTATTACAGAGACCCAGTTAGGTGATTTCTGTTAACACCATCAACTGTGACCTAGAACGCTAAAAGAAGATGAGCTGACCAGGAATTTGGATGAAGGGATTTAATGGAGCTGAGTGGTACAACATTCACTTTTTTTTTTTTTCTTTTTTTTGCGGTACGCGGGCCTCTCACTGTTGTGGCCCTTGCGGAGCACAGGCTCCGGAACAACATTCCTTTTGAGAAGCATTTGCCTGCACCTTGAATCAATCCTCCAAGATTAAATGAGTTTAGGTAGCAAGCAGATATTTTCCCACCAGCTTGCAAAACAGCTTACTTCCCCTGCTCCGCCCCTGTATTTCTAAGGTCAGTAAGAAAACGTCAGAGGCCTGTATCTGGTAATTGTCAATTATGTTTTGTTTCCCTGCTGGGCCCTTTCAACGCTAGAGTTACTGCAGGATTGGTCATTCATTCATTCATTCAACATTTTTTGTCCTCTTCCTGTGTGTGAGGCACTGTGCTAGGTGCTATAAACCAGGTGCTGAGGATACAGAGTTTAAAAAGATCTCTGCTCTCATGGAACTTAAATTCTATTGGGGGAAGGCAAATCATAAAATCAAATAAATCCTTTTAAATACTATGAAAAAAAATAAAACAAAGTAAGAGATAGAGATTGGATAAGAGGCTGCTTTAGATAGGGAAGTTCAGGAATGGCCTTATCTGAGGAGGCAACGTTTGAGCAGAGACCTGAAGAAGAAGGTGCCAGTCATGTGAGCATCTGGGGAAATATAAAAACGTAATTTGGTGACAAGAGCAGTAGTATGTACTTGGTTAAGAGGCAGCACATCACTGATTTAAGGAACTAGTTACTAGATAAGGATGGGTGGAGAGCTTGCAGTTAATATGGGTTTAAAGCATAAACTACCTTCAAACAACTGTTTCCATTCCCTTCGGGAAAATAGGAAGTACTGAAGCAAAAAACAACACCCCTTCTCCTATTCTTGGTCACCGAATTTCTAGGTAGACACATAGTTTAGAACCACCGTATCAGCTCTGCATGGCTTATATTTGCACTGTAATATGAGAGAGAAATAAATTGCAATCATTTTTAATTTGCCAGTATGTTGGATTGTGTGATGCATGTGATCTGTATGCTGACTAATATACAGTAGGTTAAAATAATGCAGGGGGTAGCGATAAGATTGAAAGAAATTTTGAGAAAAGGAAAAAAATCCCACTTGTCAACCAACTTTTTAAATACAACTATCTTAAAACTTGTATATTATCTTCCGAGACTCATCCACATGCACATTTTAACATAATTGTAATGAATTTACATACCATTTGACATTCTGCTTTTTCAGATTTAATCCTATATGTTACATATTCTTCTCTGTTTTGACATAGCTGTCATAGCTATTTTTAGCAGCTTTATACTATTATGAAGTGTTGCTGTACTATAATTTACAAATGCATTCAAGGGATACAGTTTTAAAAATTAGGTTTATTAGTAATCTAGTTGTTGATTTTTTGATGAATCTGGTTTGGTCTTTTGAGAGTCTCTTAAATGCTTAGCTTGAGCCTGAAATGTATACCTGGTAGGAGATAAGTAGAATAAACAATAAATGTTAGCTGGCATTATTATTATTATTAGGATTGGACTCCATTGTCTATCCCTAGAGATGGGAAAGTCAAGAACAAGAGCTGGTTTGCGATGGCAGGTGGGGTGAGTTGGAGGACAATGATGAAAACAAACTTTAATGAGCTGTAACCAATCAATACTTGTTTGCCATTTGTAAGACATCTAGTTGTTAGCTGTAAAATGTTTACGTTGTGCTCATTCTTCAGATGTTCTGGGCTGCAGTGCCAACCCAGTGCCAAGCCTCCCTCTGTTATCTTTAACCATGTCTCCTTTCCGTTTACTCGAATTGCTTTACCCCATCTTGGACATTCAGTATTTCCTCTGTGTGGTTTCAGGACATTTGTGAGCTTGCTTAGAGTTTTGGGTGTCCTAACAGAAATGGAACACTAAGAAGAGCATTTCACAAAAAAGCTTTTAAATTTCTCATTTAGTATTGTTTTAGCTAACAGTCTAATATGGCATTGAGTGGAGATGATAGGGTTTCTCATGTTGTTGAGTTCTTGATGGTAGAATAATCAATTAATTTGGGAGTATTTCTGGTAAAAATATATTTTAGAATTTTAAAATTAAATTTATTTTTGTTAGAGTGATATTTTAATTAATATTGTATATAGGTAATATAATCACATTATTTCAAAGACCAAAGAGTATAAAAACGCATATAGTGATGTCTCCCCTAAACATTCTCATCTGTCCAGTCCCTCTACTCCCCTTGTAGTGAATCATTGTTCATACTTTTCTTCCCTACAGTTTCCTGATGTATATATAAGCAAATATAAATATATTTTCCCTTTTTTTTTAACACTCTTCTGTATCATAAGAAGCATCTTTTGAAGAAATAGATTTTCAGTGTATTTTCAACACAAAGTTTAATAAATAAAAGTAGTTTCTGGTAATATTATAGGTGTGATAATATTTCAAGGGCATATTCAGAGCCTAGAATTTGGAATTATTTTCTTCTTTGAAAGTTCATTGAAATAACACTATAAGGAAATTTCACATGATGTACTTTATGCTGCTAAAACAAAACAACACAGTCAAATGGTCAGGATACAGCTGGAAAATGTGTCAGATTTCAAAGTCCAGATTTTCACAGCTGTGCAGTACTTACAGCCCAAGTGTTTATGTCACTAAGGCACGAATATTGTTGCTGGCTACCCTATAAAAGATGTCACATTTCAGGTTGGCACTTTGTCATTTCTGAAGTCTGATATCAACAGTTAAGATCTAAAATCATTTATTTTAAGAGCATAAAGGGCTGATAATATAATATGATACTCTTGCCTGGAACAGAAACCCCAACTCAAAGTGGCTTAAATGATATGTAAAATTTCTCGGTTCATATAACCCGAAGTCCAGTGGTAGATTAGGCTTCTGGATTGATTGATATAATACTTCAATTCACCAAGGATCCATGTTCTTTCTGTCTTTGCTCTCTCCTACCAGTGATGTCTACATTAACTTCAGGTTGATTTTTCTCATATCTGTACTTCCCATAGGAACTGGGATTATTCACTTTTCTGAGATGGAGTGGTGTGGAGCGGGGAGAGGCCAGCAAGGAATACTGAACATCAAGGAACTCTGGGGAACTGCCCCTCAGTTGAGACTCGGGAATGAACCACCATGTGTGCACCTGATGAATGTTACAATGACTGGACAGAGAGCAATGTGAGCAAGTGTGTTTTTTTAGAGACTGCAGTATATCTTGTTTAAGATCAGGAGTGCAAGGTCAACTTTAGCTGCACGTTGGAATCACTGGGGAGATTAAAATGGAAAATACTGATGCCCGAGTCCAATTCCCAGAGATTCTGATTCATTTGTCCAGGGCTGGAGTCAAGATATTAGAATTTCAAAAATGTTCTTCAGGGGATTCTAATGAGTAGCCAGGACTGGGAACCATCTCCTAGGAATGAAAGAAGTCCAGTACTCTTAGGAAGAATAAACCAGAGAAGTCATACATAAGAGTAAGTTTTATTTTAATTCCTAATGAGATAATCATCATCGTTGTCATCGTAATAAACATCTCACATTTATTAAGCACTTAATTAACATAAAGCTAAAAATAGTCATTATTTTAATGAAAATAAAGGCAGAATCAGACAACGTACATTTTTACAGTGATAACAAAAATAAGGAACGAGAAATACCTGTACCATATTGCCCTCCTTTCTTTAATAATTAACAGCATGTTTGCTAATCTTTGTACATTCTAGTTGCCCCAACTCTTGAATCCACTCCTTTCCCTCTATTCCACTCTTCTTACCTTAAATCGGCACATTACAATCTTTCACCTGTGTCATCGTGGAGTCTCCTAGCTGGGTTTGGTATGTCTTCCCTGCACTCTCTTTCACAAAGCTTCCAAATGAACTGTCTCTTAGTAAAGCTATTATCATATCAGTAATATTATCCCTTTACTAAAAAATCTCAAATTCCTTTGCCTGGTCTTCTAATGCCTTTACAGTATATGGTCCAAATCTAGTTTGTCTTATCTCACACTTTCCTCTTTTATTCACTCCATGCTTTAGTCAAATTGAATTAGTCATGATATCATAAACACACTTTGCCTATTTACCCATTAACACTCTGCTTAAGCTTACCTTTTACATATACAGGTATCCCCTACATTTTGAAAGTTCACTTTATGGCACTTTGTTTTTATGAAAGACTAACATTAGTACCTGTTTTAGCTAACTGAAGGAAATCCAAAGAGGATTTTTGCTTTTTACCAAAAAAAGGCAAAAAGCAAAAATAGTGTTAAAGCATGTGTTTCGTAGCCAGCTGTTATAGAGGCAGTGCATACCCCAGGCAGTGAGAGTTCCCCAGGAACTACACTCAGCATCTCAGCATCAGGCCACAATAGCTTTCAACTGTGTCTGTGAACATCTGTGCTTTATCTCAGTTTATTTGGTGCCTCCATTAGCAAGATGTGTCCTAAGGTAATTGCTTCTTTGCTTTACACAACTGTGGCTTAGGAAAGGTTTCATAGGAACACTCGACTCTTGCATAGCAAGGGAATCCTGTAATATTTTCTCATAATTGAGCTGGAAGAAATATTATGTTTATCAAAGAGCCATAGCACTTTAACTCAATTTATCATGTGGCATATATCTTGTTCTACTGTGCAATATGGTGATATACGTATGCCACTTACCTTATAGACTGACATCTTTGCATCCTCCTCTTTGCTTATATTTGTTGAATGGATGAATGAACTTCCCAGTTTCTTCTTCTTATGAACTTTAGTTCTGCATGTTTCTGTGGTTCCAGACCACTTGTAAAAGTTTAATAGGAGGGACTGGTGATAAAAATGTCTCATGTCTCTGCTGGCAGCGTGATAATGTTTAATTATTTTCTGACTAGTTTCACAGTTACTATTTACAGGCATACCTTGGAGATATTGCGGGTTCGGTTCCAGACCACCATGATAAAGTCAGTGACGTGAATTTTTTTGTTCCCCAGGGCATATAAAAGTTATGTTTACATTATACTGTAGTCTATTAAGTGTGCAATATCATTATGTCTTAAAAACCAATGTATATACATTAATTTAAAAATACTTTATTGCTAAAATATGTTAACCATCATCTGAGCCTTCAGCAAGTTGAAATCTTTTTGCAGTAGTAACATCAAAGATCTCTGATCACAGATCACCATAACAAATATAATAGTAATGAAAAGGTTTGAAATATTGTGAGAATTACCAAAATGTGATACAGAGAAACAAAGTGAGCAAATGCTGTTGGAAAAATGGTGCTGACTGACTTGCTCATCGTAGGATTGCTACAAACCTTCAATTTGTAAAAAACCCACTATCTGTGAAGTGCTATACAGCAAAGTGCAATAAAGTGAGGTATACCTGTACTGAATACCTGTTGTCTGCCAGACATACAAATATAATCTGTAATTCCTACAACAATCATCTCATTCTTATCTTTCAGATGAGTAAACTGGTACTCAGGGTAAATAGCTTTCCCAAGTTCCTCCATAAACTGACAGAGCTGAAATTCCAGACTTGCTCTGTTTCTATCCAAAGCCATACAGGACAGGGTTAAAGCTGAAAATAGAGATGGAGCCTAGATATCAGGGTACTGTTTTGTTTTTTGTTTTGTTTTTTTAGCTCATCTGGACAAGGTCAGATTCCCATCTGCTCATCCACACATCAGTCTGTTATGACTTTATTCCAAGTTCTACCAGGAAAGCTACTTCTCATCCAAATGTATAATTAAACAAACAAACAGAAAAAGCCAAATCTGCATTAGATGCCTTGAATACAGCCCAATCCAATTCTGCAGAAACCATCAGAAACCATTAGGATTTAATAACAGGGATTGAGAGGCATCAAAATGAGAGAATACAGAGCGGTTAATGAGAAAAATTTCATAGGGTAAACAAAATTGGTATGAGAGCTCAGCCTCTAAATTCAGTCTTTTTCTTGTTATTTACATATTCATAGGATATAGAGGTTTTGCCTACATGACCTCAAACTTTCAGTTTCAAAGTGAATTTGACTTTGTTACCTGAATATTCCCAAAATAACCAGATTTATTTTTAGCCTTCGATATGTTTACCTAACATTTTCACTTCTCATCCAGAGACAGCCTTGCAGAAAACTATGAACATCAGTTGAATAAAGACAATTCCAGTCCTGTAGGTTGAGGCCTAGAAAATTAAATTTAATGGGAATCTGACAACCTACTTCTAAAGCTGTTACTAGAACAGGGTTATTATTATTTAGTTCAACAAAGAGGACATCCATTTTTCTTACTCAAATGTGTCCCTGTACTATAAATTCCTGTCCTAAGTCACTCTTGTGAAGGCCAACTGTGAACATAAGTGGTAACAGCATCCAGGAAAAGGCCTCTTTTAAAACCCTTGAGTGAGAACTATGGGTCCAATTTGATTTGACAGCCTAAGGGACATTAGGAGAGACAGTTCTGGCCATCAGATTTTTATGGTAGAGCAGAGAAGTAACTTTAAGTCTCATATAAGCTTCAACTAGTTTTTGGATACTCTATAGAGTGACTGCCACACTTAAGTTCAGGACTGAGATTTCCAGAGTCAGAACTGCTCTGCACCACAGTTGCTTTTTTGTCTCTCAAGTAATAATGCACAACTAGACAAAGTGGCTACCCAGGTACCACAGACATTTTGTGATGAGATGTGAAACTAAAGGTAAAGCATTTCTCAGAATCTCTAAGATATAGGAACTGCATTTTTTCCAGTGTGATATGCCTTTTATTAGTGAATACCTTTATTAGTCTTTATAACTGTAGGCTAATGAGTCCCAATTGACACATATATAGAAAGGATACCAAATTGGTCATAAATATGACTTTCACTCTAAGTCAGAGAAAAAATTAGGTGACGAGAATAGTTGGCTGATATTTGATGCTTACCAGGTTCTCAATATTCAAACATTTAAAAATAATTTTCTGTAGGCTTTACTTTTTTTCTTCCCCCATTAGCTTGAGAGTCAGTGGCTAGATAATGTTACCACAAGGTAGGAAGTTTAAGTTCAGTTCATTGCACAACATGGAGTTACTGTTGAGCAACTTAAAGTCTCCTTATTTTTGTTTTTGATTTATAAAATTGGAAGATTAATATCTTGATCTCATAGGAAGGCTGTGAAAGTAAATTAGATTAATAACCAGTAAATATGGAAAGGCTCTGAGCAAATGAACAAAGAGTTATTAAGCATATTTGGTTATAACTATGTTTAAGGAATACTGGAATGTAAATTAGTACAAACCGTTTAGAAGGCATTTTGGAAATCCCTATTAAAATTCAGAGTAATAATATTAGGGAAAGGGAAAGGTACTTTTACTTTTCACTTTATACCAGTTTGATACATGAGAATGTGTTACATTATCATTTTTAACTAAATAATTTAAAATAAAGAATACTGTGCTATTTTAAAGAAGGAATGCTTAAAGGGAAGTGAATCATTAAAGTTTGTCTTTATTCCTTAGAGCAGGTGGGGACCAACCAGTTACATATTTCAGTATTAATTTTTATTTTAGAATGGTAACATATTAATGGCTCAGTGTCCCATGATAACGGCTTCAACATAGACTATCATATTCTGTATTCTGAGCATAGGATATGGAAGTTCAAATAAAAATGCTTCTGGTCAGCCTAAAAGCACTTTTAAGAAATTCTCAAATGTCTGTGTCTTTCCTTCTCAGATTTCTTCAAGTTGCACTCTAACTGCTAATGTCAGGGAGAGCAACAAGGAGAATCAGAGCAAAAATTACTTCCAAATCTTCATTAGTGCAGTGATAAATAACCTTCCGAAAGTATCTACTATTACAGGAATTTTTGGAAAATCTTGAGGGGGAGAGGGAGAAAAAAGAAAAAATTAAAACCAACCCAAGAAAGGACCAGCCTTAGCAATATGGCAGTAATAAAATGTTTAAATCTCTGCTTCAATTTTGTTCTCTGAAAATACTTCATGCTGAAAAATTCTGCTTTAACTTTGAGTATGCTAAAGGCCTAAATCGTCCTTTATCAGTGAGCACTGAATTAATTTTCATATAAAAAACTTTATAACTTTTTTTCTATTTTAAAATAAAGTATTTTGGGGGGAGTTCCCTGGTGGCCTAGTGGTTCGGATTCCGGGCTTTCACTGCCGTGGCCATGGTTCAATCCCTGGTCAGGGAACTGAGATCCTATAAGCTGCATGGTGAGGCCAATAAATAAATAAATAAATGGAGTATTTTTTAATAAACAAGCACTTTCATCCAATCATTTTGCATAATACATTCAAAATGCAAAGTAAATGTGAAGGTTCCATTCAATTGCAGTTAAATGTATGATTAATACATTTGCTTTGGTTAGTCAGTTGATCAGCTAATGCTCTGCTTTTAGCTAACAGAGAGTGGACTCTACACCTAAGCCCCTCTAAGAAAACGCAATAGTAACAATTACTATTTAGTTTTTAAAAATATTGGCAACCCATTTCTGAGCCTCCTGGCAAATATGAAAAAACAAAACAAAACAGGTGTAGATTAACTTTCCCATTATCTGGAGCTTGAAACAGATTGCTAATCTTTCAAGTTCAGAAAATGCCACAATTAAATTTGTGAAGAAAGGTTTTATCAAACCAAAATGGAGAAACAAGGTACTAGACTTTAACACACAAGAACATTCAGTCAGGAGAGATGAGCAAAGGTGCTAGCAGCATGTGTCAAACAGAAAGTAGAGCTATTCCCTAAAAGTTTTTGTTTGAAAAACGTATTTTCTAGGATTTCAAAGCTTAGTGCTGACGTAGACTTTGTTCTGCTGTTATTCAGCAAAAAGAAACATAGGCAACATCTGTGGCAGACTGCTAGTTATTTCTAATAGCTTCTTCCAGACTAACAGAATTCTGAGCTGAGCATGAGGTCACCCTGAATAAATACTTTCCAGACCCTTTTGAGCTAGTGTCGCCATGTAACTAAGTTCTGGCCAGTGAGATGTAAATGGAACTGTCCTGTGGCAGCTTGAGAACCTTCCTAAAGAAAAGGCTAATACATGCCTTTTGTCACTCTCCTTTGACACTCCTCCATCTTCCTGCCGGGAACACAGATGATACCATCTTGGACAATGAAGTTGAAACCTCACCTACAGAAATTTTATTCTAAGTATAAATAAGGAAAAAATGAAACCATTTTGGCAATCAGGGAGAACTTTAGAGATTTCTAGACCAATAATAAATGAAATAGTGCCCTCTGACCTCAGAGTCTCAGTAAGGGAATGAATATGAGTACTGCATTGGAAAAATTTAGTGAGTGGATGGTGAGATCTAAGAAGCAGGTTGGAAGGCAAACTGGCATGAATTTGAAGTTGGAAAGAAACTCAGGGAGGTTCATCAAGGCTGGACCGGCATAGTTATTGCCTTTGTAAATATGATGTTGTCAAACTGCATTCATTATTCAAGCCTGGAATTTAGGAATGATGGTCTCAGTAGTTTTTGTTGAAGGAATATGTGTTTGATGTATGAAGAACTGTTTAACAGTTATATACAACAATAAGGAGACTAAAGTCATAGGCATTCATGTATTTTCTACAAATAGCTTTATTTACTAAAATGATATTTAGTTGGTAGTAAGGTTATGTATGCTGGTTCTATTGATTATTTAGAAATCTCTTATTCAGATAATAGATTTTGTAGGTGTATATTAGTTTCCAATTGCTGCTGTAACAAATTACCACAAACTTAGGGGCTTGAAATAACACAAATGTATTATCTTACAGTTCTGGAAGTCAGAAGTCTGAAATGACTTTCACTAGGCTAAAATGAAGGTGTCAGCAGGGCTGTGTTCCTTCTAGAGGCTCCAGGGGAGAATCCTTTTCCTTGCCTATTCTAGCTTCTAGACGCCACCTGCATTCCTTGTTTGTGGCCTCTCCCTCTATCTTCAAAGCGTCTTAAAATCTCTATGCTTCTGTCATCACATTTCTTTCTCTTACTCTGACCCTCCTACCTCCTTTTTATTAGGACTCTTGAGATTATAGTAGGTCCACCTGGATAATCCAGGATAATCTTCCTATTTCAAGATCCTTAATTTATTCACCTATACAAAATACCTTTTGCCATGTAAGGTAACATATTTACAGGTTCTGAGGATTAGGATGTGGATGTCTTTGGGGGAAAGCCATTATTTGGGCTACAGCATTGTGGTAGACTGAATTACTGTTCCAACTCTTCACTCTTCCCCAGAAATAGGACTATACATCCATATCCTTTGCAGTAATTTTGCATTGTCCTCTTTTGGTTAAGGAGTATTTCCCCACCCCTTGACTCTGGGATTGACCATGTTACTGGCTTTGGCCAATGAGATCTTAGCAGTTGTGATGCAATGAAAGGCTTGAAAAGTGCTAATGTGACTGGGCATGCTCTCTTGCACCTCTGTCATTGCCGTGACAAGAACATGCCCAAGTCAGAGTCAAGTGGAGTAGAGCTGAATAGTCCTAGCTGAGCCCAGCCTGGATTAGTTAACCTTCATCTGATCATTGGCCACCCCACAGATCTCTGAGAATTATTGTTAAGTCAGTGAATTTTGAGAGAGTTTATGCTTCAGTTTTGTGGCAATAGCTAACTGATATAGTAGAGATCTTGGATTTTCCTCTTTCCTGTTCTTATTCTCCACCTATGGTTATTTTACTGATAGATAAATAATTGCTTTTTTGGTGTGCCTAGATTATTAAGAAGCACATGCCTTGATGTTAACTAATCTTATTGTGGTAACTATTTTGCATTATATACATATATCAAATCATAACATTGTACATTTTAAACCTATCCAATGTTATACGTCAATTGTATCTCATTAAAGTTGGAAAAGTTAAAACAACAACAACAGCAAAACTCCACAAGCTTTACCTGATTGTAGGAGAATAAGGACAAATATACTTAATTTTTTGTCACTCTAGTGAAGGTCATTTATACTTATGTGGATCTACCCAGTAGTTTTCCAGGTTAGTTTTTTTTTTCAACCAAAGCTGAGATATATGAAAAAAGGACAAAAATTAAATGGTGGGGGGAGGTGGGAAAGGAATGGAAGAATATCTGAGTATAGTAATATACAGGCAAATTCTTGGCAACTATATAAGGTAGTGCTTAAAATTCTGTAAAAATTTTGTTATTTGTTTGCTAGTAGAGGGACACTATAGAAAAAAGGGAGAATTTGTTTGAGCCTTTTAAATTTTATTTAATTTTATTCTTATCGGTCTTAAAGTAATCATTTGCAAAACACTCCTGTTTAATATTGACAACTTTGAAAGTCACTGAAAAAAATTAAATGGCAATTTAATGTTAACAACTGCTTATGGTTACCAAATCCATCAAAGCCCTTCATGAATATATTAGGCACAAACCCACTGAATTCTGTTGCTGAAGACAGCTTGGTATTTTAAAATTACCTAGTGAGAATAGATGTACTATAATAAGCGGAAGGACTCCGAGCATAATGTACTATTATGTCTTTACATTTAGAAAGAAACCTAGACCTATTTCTAATTGTTTAATGTTCTAAGATCTCTGCCAACTTAGCTATAAAATGATTTCTAGAAATGTATTACAAAATTATGCTTAATCTAAAGTCATGTTTTTAATAACTACAATAACATAACAAAAATAAAATAAATTCCTGTAACAAAAATAATTATTATAGGTAAGGGTGGGGAAAACTGAGTAAATAGTTCATGTGGAGTCAATGATTGAACTCTGATTAGTTCAATCAGAGCTCAAATGTGAGTCCAACAAAGTTTCAATAATAAGGCAGTTATGCTCTTCAGTTTCAGCCTTCTGGAAGACTATCTTCTCAGTAAATGTTGGTAAGGCTGTTGTGGGGACCAGAGGTACCCTAAAGAAACTGGAGGGAACACAGCGTGAAATATGCACATGAACACCTTGCTTGCTTTACATGGCTAGTCCCGAAACCATTCCTTGGTAGGTCCATGCAGCCTGCCCTCTCTCAGGATATTTTAAATTCCAAAATACTGTCTCAGTTATCATTCATCCAAAACCACATTGTGCTTAATCCAGGTATTATACAAGACCTGACTTCTCAAACCAATCTAGACTGAGGTGCAAAGGGAGAGAGTCATCTGTCCACTCTCCCAAGTCTCTAATTAGTACAATTTCAGGAAGTGTAGGTCAGGATCATCTTGGGGAATAGGGTGAACTGGGGATGCTTAAATTACACCAGTGACTTTGCATATTATCTCTCAGGTTAAGCATGACGATAACTCTCCCTAAGTCTATTATGAGCCAAGAATAAAATAGAATCTTCAAGGTCACTCACTCGGGCCTCTGAGTAGAAAGTAGAGATTCTGATGACGAGAATTAAGGGGGGAGAATCAAAAGTTCTTGTCTTTTTAATGTACCTGCTCACAGAGGAGTAAAAGAGGAGAGAAGAGGGTCTGTTTTCAATTTTATAAAGTAAAAAAGAATGAGCATTTTCTTGGCATGTTCCTAGTGCCTATACTCTGAGGATCAAGCCTGATAAGTAGAAGGCAAGACGGATTTGGGTCCATCTCTTCTCTGGAGATCCACCTAGAATATAATACCAGCCTATAAATCAACACTACAAGAGTAAGGCAGAAGCCATAGTCCAAGAGGGCTAGAAGGAATCAAAACAAATATGTCCCTTTACTAAAAGTAGGCAAGGCAAAAGGCTTGGTCTCAGAACCCAGGCAGGAGAAACTCAGTTACTAGAACTAGGATATAAGATCAGAGTCAGATTATCAGGACTGACCTTACAATGGTAAGGTCTCTGAGTATTGAGCGTCTGGTTAGGGGAACCAATTTCAGTTAAATCGAGAAGAGAGCTGTTACCTGGGCAGAGAACCCGGTAGCCTCTGACAAGCCCAAAATGTGATGGACAGATCTCTTACCTTATTCCTAATTTGTAGAACCCTAAAGATATACAGCATTTTGTTAAGAACTCAAATCCAGTCTACATTAACTTCTTATTATTCTTATTTTAAAATGATTGACTGGAGCAGCAAAATGCCTGAGTATATGTTTGTGTGTATGCAAATGAGATGGAAAGCAAAAGAGAATGAGTTTCCTTATCTTACTAAATTCATAAATTATACTAATAGGATTAGTAACTATGACCTAAAAACTCAAAAGACAAATTAGTGAGCCATATCTACAAGAACCTGTTGATACAGGTCGGGTTCTGTATCACATCTTTTTTTAAAAAAAATATTTTATTTTATTTTATTTTTGGCCGAGCCGCGCGGCTTGCAGGATCTTAGTTCCCTGACCAGGTATAGAACCCATGCCCCCTGCAGTGGAAGCGCAGAGCCTCAACCACTGGACCGCCAGGGAAGTCCCCACATCTTTTAAGGGTAAATGACTTCACATTCCAGAATTCCAGTGAGAATATGATTTTCTTCCTGCTGACTGCCACACAATGATAAACTCATACCTACCAGTCCTAGAATATTCAAATGAAGAAAGGAATAAAAATTTAGAAAGTAAAAACACGTCTTCATTTCTAAAAACTTTGAAAAGAGCTCTTACTAGATGACTTAAAAGACGTAATAGGTTTTAAAAGTTTTAAAAATGTATTAGGCTGCAAAATAAATACAAAATTTCAACGGCTTCCTTTATCTAATCCACTCTTATAATACAAGTGTATGATTGGTGGCTTTACAATCTGTCAACCTATATTTCCTGGAATTCCTTTTTCTGTCTATTTCCAGTTAGGGTGGGCCACAAAAGAGATTCTTGTGTGAGATTTGCAGAAGTGAAACAGCAGTCATTTTGTAGCTCACATATACGGTTGCTTATCTTCTGGCTCACTTCATTGGCTTGAGGCAGCAGCCAGACCTGCAAATGCTCCATCTTTTGCTAGATCCTCCTTTCAGGTCTCTGAATCATGAGTCCAGTGTGTGTTTAACTCTGCAATGAAGGACCCCAGCTTCTGCAGGGCGTAAGTACTACCAAGGTCAGAGGCAGCAAGAGCTAATTTGGGTTTTATGTTGCCCTCATGAACTATGCTTCTGCATTCCAGCTTGTCATGAATCTGCTTCATCTTCCCTTCCTGACTCTGCTCTGTTGGACTTCAAGCTCCAACATCAGATGCAAAGATAACAGCCTTACAGAGACAGTTTAACCACCTTCCACAATTGTGTAGGGTCAAATCGCTGTAACAAATTCCTTAATATTATCTATCTCTATTTCCATTCTAGTGGTTTTGCTTCTCTGATTGAACCCTGATAGAAACTGGGATAGTGACAGTACAAAATGAAAAGAGGTCTTCTGATCCCCTAAGGCCATTGGCAGGAAGCAGGTCAAGAAAACTATTCAAATCAAAACATAGACTACCTTTCACAGAAAAGGAAGGATGACTCAGAGTGCAGAACTGAGATCTGTGGAGAAGTTATTCCAGGAGGGAGTATAATTTTGTCCTAATCAAAGAACCTGCGACATTTTCTCAGCTGGATTTCAGAATTGCTATGAATCAGTAATCTCTGTATACTTCTTATTGTTCCTGTCCTCTCTGAACAGGAATGTCTATAGTGGTTATCCTATGCCTGTCCCACTGTTGTATGTTATATGGGGAGCAGATAACTTGTCTTTTTACTTGATAGGTCTTTAGATTGAGAGAACTGTACTCGAGGAGCTTTATTTAAGAAGTATCATCCACACTTGGACTTGATTTAGATGATGAGATTCTGGACTTTGAGCTGATGCCATAATGGGATGAGACTTTGCACATAGCTTTGGGAGGGGATGGGTGTATTTTGCACTGGGATAGATGTGAATCATTGGGAACCAAAGGGCTGACTATGATAGCCAGCTTCCAGTATGGCTCTAGTGAATCTTACCTCCTGGTGTTCACAGCCTTATGCAGTCCCTTCCCTCTATATACCAGGCTTGGTTTGTGTGACCAATAGAATATGGCATTAGTAAATTATGCCTCTTCTGATATTAAGTCATAAAGACATTGCAGCTTCTGTCTTGGTTTTGGATACCTTTTAGATCACTTGCTCTTGCCATGTTAAGAAGACACTCAAGCAGCCCTGCAAAGTCCATGTAGTGAGGAACTGATGCCTTTTGCCAACAGCAAAGAAAGGGGATGCAGAGCTCCAGCCAACAGTACCGTGGGTGAACGTTCTTCAAAGCTGATCCTCTAGCTATGGTCGAGTCTTCAGATGACTGCAACCCAGCCTATCGCTTGACTGTAACCTGAGAGACTCTGAGCCAGAGCCATCCAGCTTAACTGATCATGGATTCCTGACCATCAGAAACTGTGTGAGATACTAAATGTTTGTTTTAACCTAAGTTTTGTTATGTAGCAACAGATAACTAATACAGTGCCTAAGTATAAATACAATCTTTCTTCCACATGCCTATGAAAGCCAAATAAAGATAAGAGAGGTAGAGAAAAGTAAATTGTTGTAGCTCACTGTCTTGTTTTTTCTTCAGTGTTCAGATTCTTTTAAAACGAAGCCTGTGGGCAAATACTTATTCAGCTAAGCTAAATTTGAAAGATGTAAGGAAGGAGGTTAGCTTTAGTAATACGGAAATATATATGTTTACACACACACATCTTCTTTGAACTAAAGGATTTACCTTTGAGAAGTCAAATCATGAGATTTTTCCAGAATCTAGTCTGTGCATAATGGTAGGGAAGCTGCTATCTCTCTCAGGTTGAGATTTAAAGTGTCATTTATTATTCCTTTTTACCTAATATGACTAGTTTAAAATGTAAAGTATGATTTGATTTCCTTCCTACTTTTTGTTATGGAAACATTTGGAAATGAGAAATAAGAATATATTTCTTCTAGCCTCTCTTTATTTCTCTTTGTGTCTTATAATCAATTTCAGTAACTTTAACAATAAACAGTAAAAATGATAGAGTATACAAAGCATTGCCCAAGTAAATCCCTCATGAACCTGTGTCTGAGAATGGTTTCCTAAATAGGGGAAATGTGTTTCATACAAAGAGTCCATTTTCTGTTATTGCCTTTTTAATTTGGACTACTAGATGCTATATATTTTAAGGCAATCCTAATAGTTTCCTGTCTCTCACTAACAAGAATGACTTGTCATAATGAGCAGTGGAGACAGTGTCCATTTGATCCACTGCAGAAAGCTGTCTATTTGATACAAGAGTAAATCACCTCAGTTCCTTTGTGGAATGAGTGGAGTGCAAATAAATAAATGAGACATAAGAATTAAAAAAAATCTGGTCAGTTCTATCAGAAAGAAACAAAGGCTAGGAACATTTGGAGGCCTGGTTTAATAAAAAGTGTGACAAGATGAAGAATTGTATGTGATAGCCGTAAAGGGAGGAAGAATCCTCACTAATATAGTATGTCCATAGAATAGTTTCTTCCTTCTTTAGGAAGATAATTTTGTAGTTTAAGAATAATAATTCTCAATTCTTTGAAGTTGGAGGACTTACCTTGTAAAATGACTCTTCACTTTTACCTCCACCAAAAAGAATTCTGATTTGCAGCAATTTTTCTATAATTCATCACAGTTCTAAATCTGAGTAGGAATTTCAGATTCCATTTTAGGGAATAGGTTTGTTTTGGGGTGTCTTTTTTGTTGTTATTTTGCACGTTTTACTTCAATTGTAAAGTTTTTGTCTTTTTTGTTTTGTTTTGAGAGAACTCCAAAATGTTCTGATTTTTCCTTTTACAATTAGTGTTTGGTGTATTTCTTACAGAATTATACAAAAATGACTTGTATTTGACTACTTAATTTTTTACTATTACTGTCTAAGATTTTTTGGTGTGAAATATTAATGGAGCCATTGCTCTGTGTCACGTTTTGGGTTCCAGGTGGGGATGAAAGTTATGACAAATTTTGTGCCCTACAGGAGCTACAAAGAATCACCTATGGGGCTTGTTTAAAACGCAATCAGTAAAGTCCCATCCTAAATAGACAGAATTTCTGGGAGTGGGACTTTAGAATCTGCATTGTTAATAGGTTCTCAATGTGATTCTAGCAAACTAAAGTTTAAGGAGCATTGATCTAGTGAGAGTTGGAGGGTAGAGGAATAAACACTTTCCATTGTTATTGGAGCTGCAATACAATCTTCAAAATACAATAGTGGCATCTAGGAAAGACCTTTGCCATGGTGGTTCCTATGTGAAGAAAAAAAAGTGTGTTTATTTATATATTTATTTTCTTTCACACACACACACACACACACACACCCCTTTAAAAGCACCAGAACGTATCTTTTACAGAAAACCTGTAAGATTTGGAGATAGGAGACAATAAGTATGTGTTGATTAAACGATCAGGTTGGAGTGAACAGATTTTATAATTCCATTCTACTAATCACCAGCAATTTTCTTTTTGATGCTTATAGGCAGACAGTGGTATCTGTGTCTATTTACCTTTGTGTTTGTAACTAGACCTCCCTGCTCTTCGTAGTGGGGGAAGTCACCCCAAACATCTAAATTAGGTATAAAAGTAGTGTAAGCGCCAATCAGAGCACTCTCTGGAGCAGCTCCAGACTGGCTTCTGAAGGAGGACTGGCTGAAGATGGGACTTTGTTGCCATCATGCAATTGGATAAAGAAGGCCATAATAGTTTAGGGCGGTCGAAAATTCCATGTGGGGTACTGGGCGAGGTGTTACACCTTGGCGGGGCTGATTAAGGTCCAGAAAGTCTCTCGATCGGAAAACCTGGAGGCACTACGGATACCTTGTTTTCCGGGACCGTGGAGGAATGGTCAGCAGTTGCGGGGATACCAGTGACAAAAATGGCCGCAAGGCACCTCAGGCGCTGGATCAGGTGATGCATCAGCACTCCACTCCCTTCCCACCAGGCGCCCCCCTCCCGCGCCCCTACGTAGCGGTGGGTGTGGCCTGCCCAGGGGCTCTTTTTCGGAGGCGAGGAAAACCGAGGGTTACACATGCGCAGTTAAGGCCCCTCTGGCCCTTCGGGCCTCCTCCCCGCCCACCGCCCCGCCCCGAATTGCTGGGCGGGGCTGGGCCGAGAGTCCAGCAGCCTTGGCTGGGGCTTCAGTGACTTCCTTGTTGTGAGCCAGCCTCGGCCCGGCAGTGTCCGGACTCGTATCCCCGCTGTTCTTACCGGGACCGCTAGCCCGAGTCTAGGTCGCAGCCGCAACCCCAGCCGGTCGGGTCCCCTTTCAGCGCAGGTCCTTTCCCCGCAAGCCCCGAGCTCCCTAACATGCCCAACCCCAGCAGCACCTCCTCTCCCTACCCCCTCCCCGAGGAAATTAGGAACCTGTTGGCAGGTAAAAAGCGGGAAGGGGGCGGGTAACGCGGCGGGGGCGGGGGCGCGGGGACGGCGAGCCGGTGGGGACAGAAGCGTTCGGAGTCTCTCCCCTTCTTCTCCGCTCTCCCCACGCCTCCTGCCCAGTGGGAGCGGGACTGGTAGTGGGGAAGTGGGGTCTGAGAATGGGAGTGGGCGTGTGTGTTGAAATTTGGTAGGAGGATGGTGGGGAAGCCCTTCTTTGTTGGCTACACTAACGCGATCAGGACAATTCTGTATACGTCGTGAAGACGCCGTGTCTGTATGTGTGTGTATGTGTGTGTGTGTGTGTGTGTGTGTGTGTGTGTGTGTATGT